>NW_016910515.1:750431-777080 GCF_001483705.2 Eufriesea mexicana
GAAAGAGATTTTATATATAATATATTGCGTACTAATTTCATGTTACTAAAATTGTGTTTACATTTAACTTCGATATTCAACTCGTGTTTCAGCCATATAATGCGCAGAAAGTTATTAATTAATAGCGTTTTCTTGAAATTTAAACAGGCTATAGTTTTAATTTTTAAGAAATTTATATCCTTATACCTAATAGGCTATTTCAATATTTATTCACTTCTATTTATATGTCTTGCAAAATAAGACTGCATTGGAATATGAGAATATTAATTATATTGCATTAAGATATTAGAATATATATACACTTTCGACCAATGGAAGATATCAAATTCAGATAATCAATGAAGATGGTCATTTCTGGACACTTCCTATCTCGTGATACCATCATATCTAATGAGTCACAAAAAACGTTCGTTTCCCAGCAAAATTATTACAGATATTTAACATTAAAGTAAGAGAAGAATAGTATATACTTACTTATCTTCATTAATTTACTTGATACTATAATTAATACTATAATTAATTTAGACACAAGATGTAGCTTGGAAACTTCAACATTATGTAACAGACATTCGCACTAATTTCCCACACCAATCTCACATCTTAAACCCACTGCTGAAACATACCCATCCTGTATATCTAACAAAAATGGAAAAACTCGAGACATAGTTAGATCGAAAGAAAAATACCATTTCCACCGATTTACTAATGCAGCAAACAATCTCCAAACATGAGGCACTCCTATTGAATGGTTAACTGTCCAATAACTGTAAACACGAAATGCAATGGAAATTTCACAGCGTACCTAAGCACTGGTTTTCAGTGAATCCTTCCAAACGTGCGCAATTCGAAAACGAAAAATGGGTTAAAAAACACATTATATTTTGGATTTTATTCCACAATTTTGTTTCAACTCTCCATTTGCAATCAGCCATAGTTAACAGATAAGACCTTGGTGACACCCCTCGATGCATATTCGTTTACCATCTTTCGCAGATCTGTGTTCAGGTTAGAGTCTTACAGCTTCCTCAGTACAGTGAATTGCTGGAAGATCGAAATCTCGATACGGCTTATTGTCTCTCATTTACTGTAACCGAATTATAGGTTCCGGTAGAGGATCCTGACGGCGAATCGAATAAATCTAACCTATTGTGTGACAATATTCGGACAGCTACATTGTGACTGCATAATTGGACACAGTAAGATACACTGACGAAATTGTTTAAGAAACAGGTAATAGAATAGAGGTGAGTCTTATCACTTACAATGGTGTAATTAACAATCAATCCTTTGTACTCTGAGAACACTATCCATCTTTCGATCTAAAGCGAATGTAACCAGATTTCTGTTCTATGAGATATATTTGAAACAAAAGTTTTGTTTCGAATAGAAGAGAATTATAAATATTTTCGGGTTTCCTTGAAGTGCTGTCTTACACACTGTATCCATTTTTACTGGTTACTGAAGGTAAAAATAAATAACAAATTACAGATTAGTGAGATTGCTCTAGAGGCGCAAAGGCTATGCAATAATTTTTTCGTGAGAGTATGTTTTGCAGAATAATTTTTGGTATTGCTGTAGTATGAAAAATAGCTACAGTGTTATGAAAATATCACGAAAGGCAGGGAATATAATAGGACAATTGTAGAAACAGAGTAAATCTCATTTTAGAAGTATATATAAAATTATATATGAGTGCTGGAACAATAATATCTATATTAACAGATGTAAGGTATACAGACTAATTGCAACCCGTTTTCAATCATATTTTTAAAACTAGGTACTTCCGATTTTTACATCTTAGTTTAGTAAAAGTATTTATAAGTTTTTGAAATGACATACTCCTTATGTACGTTACATTAATATTATGGTGCATATATTCCCTAATTATATCTGCATTTTTAAAATTAGACTTTAACAGATACTATGATTCGTTTCATGAGACTCTTCTATATATAAGCAATTAAATTATGGAAATAACATCCTTCTCCTTCTCATGACTTTTCGTACCATAGTACCTGCTTATCCTAATTTCATGTGAATTTTTATATTAAATTGCATTTCGTTGGATATACGACTTCCTATCCACACGTTTTCTAAATGTATGCACCCTTCTTCATTAAGACCCTAATCAAATCCAATTTTATTAATGCTCTGCACCGCGAAAAGTTTTCTTTTATTCAGCATCTTGTGCTCATTTCGCAGGGAAACGCTATTCGAGGATGAAAATTTTGTTTAAGGAAGGAAAAGACATAATAAATACACGCATACATCTCGAAAATGAAGAAATTCAAGTAACGAACTGCAGATTATTGATCTTTTCATTGCGAGGACCAGTGCACAGATTTATGGCTCCACTTAACTCGTATTGTACATATCAGGGTCGAAACACGTACGAAGAATCCTAGCATAAAGCCAAGAATCCAGCATGCGTGTTTCCGGCAAACACATGAACGCGTACGTGCAACTTTGATTGAAGTAGTTCTTCTCCAACTGAGGCAAGATCAGAAATATCAGACACGTACGCTTGTCCACCAACGGTACGTTTTTTCTACACACTTGCTTATCTCGTTGCGGCTAGAACGTGCCGCGATGCTGTCCTGGTTACGAATGTGCTACGATCGATTCTCCGCTTTGTGACTTATTCCGACGTGATCGGTTATGTCGATGGTAGATGTGTTAAATTGCGAGGATAAATTTCGAAATCAGAACTCGATGAACGATGAAGTGCCATCAATAGATGTGCGTAACAATGTATAGTGGGAAAGAATTTGTGTGAGGAACAGACGAGAAGTGTTTCGGCAAAATTCTTGGGAAGATAAAGAGAGACGAGATTTTATGTAGGAGAACGACGAGTGACGTTTATCGGGTGGTATGAGCGGTGTCTAGGAGCAGGGGCTTTGTTAAATTAAAAATCTCCGTAGAATAAGATCGAAATGAAACAGGAAGATGATAGTTGGACTTTTGGCTATGTTTACGTATATGCAAACGTACATTTAAATATATGTTTACCGCGTAAGTAGGACAATTAAGATTAATCGAATGAGATAGGGAGTGGATTATGAAGAGAATAAATAATTAGTACGAAACATTGATGAGTGGTTGCAGAAACATTTTAAAGTTAAACAAAAGTAAATTTGTGGCAATGGTTCACATAGTTTGTGAATATATATGTATTGCCATAATAAAAGAGCGTTGTTCGTAAGAAAGGAATGTCTGGGACAAGTATGCATGGAAAGCCCACATCCAACTGATTCAGGTTATTGTAATAACTGAGTATACGCCTAATGCTTGAGGTGTTGAGTGAATTGTGTATGTTATGTAATGCATGAAAGTAGACAGAAGAAATTGGAGAGGTTTTGCAGATACAATTTGTAGTTGAGCTGTCATAGTGTAAATATGCGTGAGAATGTGATTACGAAAAGTTAAATTGAATTATACTTAATATGGTTTGTTGACCATTTCTTGCAATTAAAGAATGAATTGTTCTTATTATTATTGATATTCCTTTTACCACTATCAAAATGTGATATCCTGACAGAAAGTTCCTGACTTTGAATACTCCATTACTTCCAAATAAGTATAACTACGACGATTTTTAAAAAATAATAAGGTTACTAAGCAATGTCATATACTGACTAAAGGAAAATAGAATTTGTTACTCAATTATTAAACAGAGAATTAAATAATCAGTCAACCAATATATGAGTTATTATGTTTACTATTACGAGCAAATTGCTCAGAGCATGAATTTGGAATAAAAATGGAAAGTAGGCGATTAAGTTGCAAAATGTAGTTATATATTTCTCGTATATCTGATTGAATGAATTTTAAATGGGCGAAACATTGCCTTTTGAGGCACATTTTCAGAAGCACATTTAGATTCAGGCAAAGAGTATGGAGCAAAGTTCGATGCTTGCTCAGGTAGTACCATTAAATTTCCACTCATTGTTTCTGTTTTCGCCGTTCGCAGGTGTTATCTGAATTGAACGGCGCATCTAGAAGGAAATAGAGAAAATCGATAATTTATAAATAAATTTTTTAAGATTTGGCTCATACCATGCATCGCAATTTGTCTTCCCTAGCAAGAGCAGTTTACTACGTACTTTAACGGCTTTTGAAAAAATTCTGAATCGTTTTACAAAATCTTTGCGTATTATATTCTTTCTTCTCTCATTGTTTGTAAATACACGAACACCGTCCATTAATTCATGTAAAATAATAATAAAATAGTACATGGTAACGATCGACGCAAGCTTCATTTTAAATCTTCTACTATTACTATAACATGACCACGATATTGCTGTATCCTTCATGTGTCTGGGATAAAAATGAACAGTAAGTGTATCCTCATTCATTCCAGAGATTCCTGCGCGCTTCATTCGATTCTAAAGTATTCTCCCTTCGCGTCAGAAAATTGACTCCTTCATAATGAGGCACGAAATGGAGTTTCGTTGTCACTATCAGTATCTGCTAAGCGATATCGACTACATGTAATTCTTAATGAGCTGATTTTTGCGAATGTACTTGGCTCTCAACTGTCAGTGAAACATAGAATACCCATTAAAGCGTATTAAATTAATTTCAGCATCATATTATATACGTACGTAGACGAAGAATTCCACCATCGTCTTTTGCATCCCATGAATGTATAATTTGTCGATTACCATTGGACTTGATTTGCATTTTAACGTTGGAAATATTAATCTGTAATTAGTAGCTAAATATACTACACCCGAATAAAGTGTTGTATTATGTAATACTAATTAAAGAGGAATCACAGGAAAGTTATCATTAGCTTCAACAAAACCAGTTAAGTGTATTTAATGGTTGAGAAAGTAAAAGAGCTTAATCTATTTAGTTTCATTTGTTGTATACAGTACTAAAATACAAATTTAATTTCAATTTAGCAGAAGCGATGTATATAGAGTTAGATATATTACTTGATTTATCAACAGCAAGTATAAAATTCTTTACTTCAATATATTTTCCTCGTCAGAAATAGAACATCATGAGTCGGCTATCTACTTGCTGCTGGAAAAGAGGAATATAAACAATAACTATGCGTTTTTATACATCTGAATATCTTGGTAAGAATACTCCATTTATATTTCACAGTAATATTTAGAATGTTAATGATTTGATATGTATAATATATAATATGCGTATATTCCATACCATTCTAATATAACATTAATAATGCTCCACGTATAAATATGGAGAATAACGACGATAAACTATCTTTTAATCGAGGATGTAAACCACCCTCTTTCTCAGTATATTACACATAATAAAGACGATTGTCGTGAAAATTGACCAACATAGGATTTCTCTCTGCGACAACCAAGGAATGACAGCAGTGCTGTACACTGTACCGCACACCACGGCGCCACTACCACAGCAGAGTTCAGCAGAGACCAGCTAAGCGATACAGAGCTCAGAAGAGCACAGCAGATCGCACGATAGTTCCGCACAGCAGAGCACACCAGAGCTCCCAAAACATCCACCACCACAGTCGATCTCTGCAGAGCGCTGCAAAACGCAGCATAGTACAGCAGTACCCTTAAGAGCGCCGAATAGCTCAGATTATCCTTGCTGTGGATAGCCCTGCTCCTAATAGCACACCAACCACAGAAGAGCACAGCAGAACACAGCAGGGCCCCGAATAGTACCGAATAGTATATATCAGTATTCCTTGGTACAGAAACTCACCCAATAGCACTGCCTGCACATCATTGGCCAGTAGAGCACAGTAAAGCCCCGAAAACAACGGAATAGCAACGAAAAGCGCAGATTCACACTACTTTGCACCTCAACGAACCCGATAGCACCGCCGCAATATAAGAGGACAGCACAGCGCTGCAAAGCACAGAAGATCACCGAACAACTCAGAATAACACCAAATAGCAGAGATGAGCATTGATTGTCACATGCAAGGGACAGCATCGCAACAAATAAAAACGTCGAACCAACAATGAACAGCAGAGCGCAGTAGGGCACAGTAGTGAACAGGAGAGATCTGCAGATAGCATAATTGTTCCGAATAGCACAAATAAGTACTATCTAGGGACGGCGCCATACCAAATAACAGCGACCCTACAGCAGACAACAGTACAGCGCAGCAGATCGCAGCAGAGCATATTAGAGCCCTGCATTATCGCCTTCTGGTACCGAATAGCACAGATTAGAACTACTCTGACATATCATCGCTCCAAATAGATACGCCGCCACAGCAGAGCATAGCACAGCGCAGTAGGTCATAGCGCATTGCAGCAGAGCACAGCAAATATCTCATAACAGCCGAATAGCAACGAATAGCACAGACTTGCACTACTTAGGAACAGCACCGCACCTAATAGCTATGCTCCCACAAAGTGAAGAAGAGCTCTGTAGATCACGGAATAGCACCGAATAGATCTAAATACGACTAATTCGCATCGAATTGCACATATTTGAACTACTTAAGTGCAGCACCGCCACAAACATCGTTCGGCGCATCTAGTTACTAGTTGGACGGTCTCAGCCGGGAAAGATCCCGGTCTAGTCTTTTCCCAATCCACGTTTCGGAACGAACGAACCACGTCGGGATAATCTGGCACGTCTGTATCCGGTCGGGCGCAGTCGCGTCGAGTTGACTCGAATACGTGCGAGCCTGACGCTGACAATCATATCGGTTCTGTACGCCTATGTATGGAAGGGCAGATCACGGACTTGCCGTTTCTATGGTCCCAGGCACGGGCCCAAACTACCAAGTCATGTCGGATAGAAACTGCTCAGTCCGATACGGACGATCTCAGTAGAGATAGTCAAGCGCGTTTGGGCACAGCTCGGACGAGCCCAGCCATATCACACTGGCACCCCTATTTACGGGCAATGATTCTGAATGATTTAGTGTGCTGCGCCGACCCCTGCTCATATACGCAGCGCTCATACGCGTGGGATTGAGATGCACCCAGTTAACGCGTTAAAGGAAAATACTCAACGGTAACTACCAATCGACCCAGGAATGCAAGCCCCACAGATCACACTTTGTATGGGCGGGACCTTCCTAACATCCCTACCGTCTCTGAAGGCAGGCATCCGAGCTGGAGGTACGTGGCTCGTCGGCAGAAACGCCAGCGACTTTTGCCTGCGGCAGAGGCTATATACCACTGTTCCGCGAGTACAACTCATTTGGTTGAAGCCGGAGCGCATTAGCCCCCCCCCCCGGGGGCTCAATGTCAACTCCCGCGGTACCAGTAACCAGGACACAATGGTCATACTTGCAGCAAGATTAACTTATTACCTGAAAGAGGCCCTTGTTAACCTCGGTCTGGGTTGGGCAATCTCGGATGCGCGAGGGCGTTACGCCCCCACATACGCTGCACCCGGAGGCGCAACGTTCCTCCATGCGCCCCTCAGGTACCAGCATTCGTTGCACACCACGTTCACAGAACATGCATCCGTCTCTTTTCCTAAATTCCCTTTGTACACTTACAAAAACATTCATACTTCTCCATGCACTCTAACATAAAACTCACATCTACACTATCAGCATACTCGCACAGTTCATATTCATTCAGGTTTCGAAGATCGTCGTGCGACAGGCAGTCTACTATCACGTGCTTCCAATCTTCTTTCACTGCACCACACACACATCGCTCGCTCTCACTCAATCGACGCTTATACAAAAACTCATTCATACTACCCTGACCAGTCATCAAGAAGAACGTATAATATTTCGGCTCAAAACACGCATACAGCTTTACAAATCTCTAATTTTTGATAAGCTCATACGTTACGCGCCCGTTCACACATTCATTCCATCATCTCTGCCAACAATCATAAATTCATTCATTCACCAACCTTTCACAATCATCACCCGATCTTTCATACAATCTCTCCTCACAATCCAAGGCATTTTCTGGCAGATTTACATCGTTCGTTACACTTAACAACACATCTAGTTGTAAACACACTGGATCCCACGGTGGTAATTAAATTATGACGTGCATACTCCCACTCGGGTCTGCCCTACGCACATTAAAACACGCATACAAAACCATTCGCTGCAATCTATTTACCGAATACCTCCTGCACACGCTCACCATCATAACATGCCACACAATTGCTCCATACGTCACACACGCCACAAACAATCCTTTATATACCACACGCACATCTCTCTTTCTCATACCCCATACACACTTCAACACACGCCTGATATACTCTACAACATCCATAACCGTCGTCAGCAAATACTCCAAATGCACCCTAGATTTCATCCCTTTATCCATCCAAATACCCAGATATTTCCTACACTCAGCATACCTAATCACTTTCCCATTCATTCTCGCACACGGCTTCGATTCACAGACGAACTTTTCATCATCAAAACCACGACTGTCTCCCTCAGAAACAGTCAGACCAACATTCACGCAGAATTCCCTTACAATTCCCATATATACTGCTACCTTTCGCTCTAATTCCAATCGGCTTTGTCAGTCAATAGCCCATATCAAGGCTACCGCATACGCAGTACATTTACATCCACATTCACACAGCCGCTACAGGAGCACATCCATCACGAGGTTCCAGATAAACGTACCACAGATGTACCTCGGCGGCCAGACACGCTCGATAACTCTGCATAGAACCTTGTTCACACCCAATATACACGCTGTCCTGACATCTAAGTAACTCCTCCGCAGGGCGATTTCCCGACATAGAACCTCCCTCGTTTTCTTAATTACCCACACCCATTCCAAGTTGTCGAACGTTCTTTCAAACTCCTCAAACACATCCAAAACCTACTTACATTAACTACTGCACACGTAACCCTGCACTCTCGCTCACGGATTCCGTAGAACGGCCCGCGCGAAATCTGTGCTGTGCCTCATTCATTCTGTCTCACACGCATCGTTCCAATCTCGCTGCCCACATTCGCTATGACGCCTTACCTAGCACTGGCAACAGTCTAATTGGTCGATACGACGTGCGGTCCTATCGCGGTTTGTCCGAGGACCTTGACAAAACAATCACACACGCTTTCTTCTGCGCAGTAGGAAAATATCCCGCAGACAAGCATGCATCGTACACTCGCATAAACTATCCAGAAATGGTCTTCTAAATCACAAGCTACATCTCCGCATTTATAACATCAAGGCCTGAAGCCTTTCGCAATCTCGCCTTTTCAATCGCTCTACCTGTCTTATTCCATTCAAAACATTTATTCGATTCTTGCACATCCACATCCGCATCTGCATTCACCATTTCCTCAAGCACCAACTCCACTGATGTGAAGAAATTCATCATTAGTACATTCGCAAATCCACTTCACCCGGAACAGTATACCACATTCACACTTAGTGCGCTCAATCCCTCCTTCCCAGTCTTTCCCCGACATAATCTATACTCCAGTCACCATGAGATCACCGGCGAACTTATGCCAGTCATACTCTTTGGCGTTATGCGCACCATACTTATGCTCACGTAACAACCTTCTATACTCAACTAACCTATTACCAACATTCTGGCATTTACGCTTTCCCTCTCCCTGTTACATGGATCTAGTCTTACGTACTTTCTTCTTTAAGACATTTGACTCATACGACCATCATGCAATCTTCCTATCGCACAAACGCATGCTCCTTTTCATCTGTTTCGCATTTGCCTTCTGCACCAATTTCATTGACACATCCACCAAACGATCAACGTTTGTCTCATCCATCAAAACCGCACCACCCCATACAGCACACACCACCAAGTCATTCATATATTCTTCTCAGCAGATACCTCACATACCCATTTTTTACACTCATACGAAACACGCTCTTCAGACAATACCGAAAACATGCTAATAAGGACCACATTGTGGTCACCTATTCCCTAACCACACTTCACCTCTAACTTAAAATAGCTCCCCGCCCGAATAACATTCATCAGAGAGACGCCAATATTAATCTGCCCATTCACACGTGAAAAAATATGTCACTCACTCGGTTCATTCAACACGACTATTCATTTAGTCAAAACCCATTCCTCAAACATTATAACGCGCATTCCAGTGATCGTACTGCGACCCCCACACTTGGTGAGCGACAAGGGGTTGGCCGCATAAGCATTCATTCCGAACACGACATACTTGCCACACACAAACGAAGTCACTATATCCATGTACGCCAGGTGCAGCACAATCTCTTGAACGTACCGACAGTACATGGACACCACACACAATTCACCAAAGGCCCCGCTTAGCCACACACGCACACATCGATTTCAGTGCTACTTTCGATCACACACAAGGATTAATTACTCTTTCCAGTAACAACCACTACTGCTCCAGCATGTACACTCTCACAGATGTACACCCGTCAGGTACACGGTACACCAGACAGTAGTTCACGTGACACATTCAATTTCTGCAATATGGCAATAGCCACACATTCTTCACTCGTCACTCGCCACAAATCATACATCACAGCATACTCACGTTGCCAAATACACCGTATCACAATCATACTAAGGTGCGTACTAGTCATGACTAACTGGCGTCGTCTCTCTCTCAACGATTCTTACAAACTTTGGGCATTCCAAGGATAAAACGATGCGGTCGCATTTTCTGCACTTTACTTTGCAATTCCGGCAGACGTCTTCGCTCTTGCTTTTACAACATCAAGCGCCGTTTCCCGCAGCATGTTCCACACAAGCGATCGTTTAGCGGGCAATCCTTCATCATATGCCTGAATGCAGAACACTGACAACATCGCAACGTATTAACATACTCCTTTAGTTTGCAACAACGTCACTTCACATATACCCGCCCTTCATTCATCATTATGTCACACATTCCTTTTGTATCATCTAAAATGATATTCCCAACAACAATACCCCCTCTATTCACTCGATTAAACGCACGCACCTGCTCCTTAAACACTTCTCACGCACAGCCGCAGATTTCAAGTCGATCTCATACAATTCACGCACAATTTCCTCACTTGTCATCTAAGTAGCAACATCAAAAATAACCACATTTCGGCAGATCCTTCTCGGAGGTCCGACGTTAAGGCCCACCTCCCTAAATTTCTTACATTCACTCAATAGATTTAAGTCTTCTTCACTTACGGTCTCAATAGCAGGACGCACTGCTATTTTCTAATGTATTCAGCTGTGGAGCGGTGCTACTCAGCTGAGTTGTCACAAGCAGATCTAACCTGTGCACTCCGCAGCTATTCGGCGCACTTCTAGGCGCTGCTGTGCTCTTCTATTGCCTGTTGCGGTGGCGGTGCTACTCAGTGCGCTTCTGTCGAAAGCACTGATAAACTATGCTATTTGGCACCACTCGGTAGTCGAATGTGCTCTGCTGCGCGCTACTACGCTCTGCATATGTGGCGGTGATATTCGGATCAGTTTTATTGAAAGCAGTACTTATCTGTGCTTTTCGGTGCTACTTAGCGTTCGGCTGTGTCCTGCTGATATTTGTGGTGCTCCGCTGGGCTCTGCTGTCGTGGCCGTGCTATTTCTTAGTGCTAATCTGTAAAATTCTGAGCTATTCGGCGATCTGCTATGCTCTGCTTCGCGCTGCTCTGCTCTGCTCTGCTCTGCTGTAATCTCATGCGGTAGCGGTGCTGATCGGTGCGAGGCTGCCAATAGCAGTGCTAGTCTGTTCGACTCGGTGGATTTCGGCGGTATACTGGGCTTCGCTGCGGTCTGCTGTGCTATGATGTGTTGGAGGTGCTATTCTGTGCGGTTCTGTCGAAAGCAGTGCTTATCTGTCCCATTAGCCGTAATTCGACTACATTCGGTGTTTCACTGAATTTTACTGTTCACTGCTGCTTTCTGTAGCCATCTGCTGTGCTCCACTATGGTGGCGGTGTTATTGGGTGCTGCTCTGTCCAAAGAAGTGCTAATCTGTGCTGGTCACTGCTGCTGTGTGTTATTCCTGGCTTTACTATGCTCTATCATTCTCTGCAAATCTCTGCTCCCCTCTGCTGCGCTTTGCATTGTTGCCGACGCCATTGCGTGCTGTAATGACCCAAGCAGTAGTGATCTGTTCCATTCGTTGGTAATCGGCGCTCTGCTGCTTTCTGCTGTTCTCTGCTTCGCTCTGCAGCGCACTGCTATGCTCTCCCGTAGTTTTGGTGCTATTCGGTGCGCTGCTGTCCTACGAAGTGAAGATCGACGCTATTCTATGCTCTTCGCCGATCTGCTGAGCTACACTGCACTCAGATGCACGCAGCTGCGCTCCGCTATTGTACCGTTGCTGTTCGGTGCAGCGCTGCCCTAGGTGGTGCAAACTTGTGCTATTCACTGCTATTGGCAAGAATTCGTCGATTTGCATTCCTCTTCAGATCTTCACAGCGCTATGCAGCGCTTTGCTGTGCACTGCCATGGTGGCGTTGGTGCTCATTCCGTTTTTGTCCTACGTAGCCCTAATCTGAGGAATTCGGTGCTATGCTGCGATCTGCTGCAGTCTGCTATGGTAGCAGTGCCATCTGGTTCGGTATTGTCGCAAGCGATGCAAATGTTTGTTTTTGCGTGGTATTCGAATTTGTTCTAGGTTAGCTGTGCCTGTCAGATCGCCCGAGGTATATAGGCGCTGAACTGACACGACGGAATCGTCCGTTCAGTATCTAGGCGAGAAATTCATCTCCAAGTGGATCGTGCTACTTAAACCTTGGCGCACCAATCAGACATGGCGTGGGTCGTACGTCCCATATGCAGAAGCGCGAATTGACTCGACCCTGAACATCAGCAGTACCCAGGTGCGCCAAACTGCTTCAAACTGAGATCGTCCGCCCATACCCATGCGCGTCGAACCGAGACGGCTGTACTCGACCGGCACATTGATAGGCGCATAGAACCGACATGACAGAGATCGTAGGTCCTATACACAGGCGTGCTTAATTATCAGATTGGGATCGTCCGACTCAAACCTTGGAGCGCTGGACATTTACGTCTGGGATCGCCCGGCCAGAATCTTGGCACGCCGAGCCGTCACGACTGGGATCGTCTGTCCCGTACGCATGCGCGCCGAAACTACACGAATGAGATTGTCCGTCCCATACTGAGGCGCGCCGAAACGAGGAGACTGTGATCATCCGGCCCCTAAGTAGGCGCGATAAACAGACACGCCTACGTACGACAGACCGGAAGATGGCGCACCGAACCAACACGATGGTTACATCCTGATCCGAACAAATGCTCGCCGAAACAACATTATTGGCATCGTACTGGTCGTACGCATTGCTCCAAACCAACACGAACGCTACTGTCTGGCCCCAATATAGATGCACCCAAACATCACGACTGTGATGTATCAGGATCGTATTTTGGTGTGCCGAATAGACACCACCGGTATCGTGCGGTCCGCACATACGCGCGGCGAATAAACACTATTGATATCGTCCGCTAGTACATGGGCGCGCTGAGACGACACTACTGGGAACGTTCGGCCCATAATTAAGTGCGTCGAACCGACATGACTGGGTTCATCTGGCCCGCACCTAAACGCGCCAACCAGGCAAGCTTAGGAACTAACGGACTGTAAACAGGCGCCCAGGACTGATACGGCTGGACCCGAATGGCTTGTACCTATGTAGGCTTATCAGACTCTAATATGATAGCCCGGCCCGTAAATAGGCACGCTGGACCTACTCGATTTGGATCGAACGTACCGTATTTAGACGAGATGAACCGACACGAATGGGAATGTCCCGCTCGTACATTGACGCGTTGATCGAACTCGATGGTGATCGTCGGAGCCGTATCTAAACGCGACAGACTAGCCCTACTCAAATCGTCCGCATCAGACCGAGTAGTGTCGGACCGATAGGACTGGGTACTTTCGAACAGTGCATGGGACCATAGAAACGACAAGTTCGGAATCTACCATTCCGTACATACGCGCGCAGAACCAACATCATTGTGAGCGTCCGGCCCGCACGTATTCGAGCCAAACCGACGCGACTCTGCACGACCGGACTCTATACAGCCGCGCCAGATTTTCCCGACTGGGATCGTCCGTTCCGTAACGTGGAGTGCGAAAATACATGACCGGAATTATTTGCCGAAATAATACGTCTCGGCTAGCCCGTCCCTCACCATTGTACGCCGAACCGGAAGTTCTGGGAGCGAGCGGCATGTATGTGGGCGCGTCGAACCAACAAGACAGAGTCCGTACGACTAGTATCCAGATGCACAGAACGCTATTTGAAGCGGTGGTGTCTTTAACCAGGGCTAGTAAGTACAATTCTGTGCTTATCAGTCCTATTCAGACCTATTCGGTGCTATTCGGCCATCTACAGAACTCTGTTTCACTCTGCGGCGAACTGCTCTGTCTGTTGTGGCGGCATTGCGATTTGATGCAGAGCAGTCTCGAAGTAGTACTAATCTGTGCTAACCGGTGCTATTCGGTGAGGTTCGGAACTATTCGGAGCCATTTGGTAATCTGCTGTTTTCCACAGCTATCTGAAGCGCTCTTTTGTGTTGTGCTGTGGGGCATTGTTGTTTGGAGCGATACTGTCTTAATGCAGTGCTTACATGTGATATTCGGCGATGTGCGGAGATCTGCTGTGCTCTGTAGTGACGGCGTTGCTATTTCGTGCGATGCTGCCACTAAGGCGTGCTCTTTCAAATTCTGTCATCTCCAAACGTTTGCTGCTGTTTGCGACGCTTTGGCGTACTCCACTGTAGGGGCGTGGCCATCAGGTACGGTGCTGTCCGTGAGTACTGCAAATCTGTGTTATTCGTTGATATTGGGCGATTAGCAGAGATTTGGTGCTCTCTGCTGCGTTGTGCTGTGCTGTGCTGTGGCTGTGTAGCTGTTTGCAGCGGTGTTGTCCAAAAGCAGTGCTAATCGATGCTATTTTATGCTGTCCGACCATTCGCTGTGCTCTGTAGTGACGGCGCTGCTATTTCTTGCGGCGCTGTCCCTAACTTGTGACAATGAGTGCTTATTTGTGCTATTCGGCGATGTGCTGTGCTCAGCCGCGCTCTGCCGTAGCGGTGTTGCTGTATGGTGCACTGCAGTCTCTAAATAGCGCTAACATGTACGATTCAGTGCTATTATGCGAACTGCAATGCTCTGCTGTGCACTGCTGTGATCTGCTGCTCTCTGCCGGGCTTTGCAGCGGAAGCGCTAATATTTGATGCGGTGCTGTCCCTAAGTGGTGCTAATCCATGCTATTCGCTGCTTTCCGGTGCCCTTCGGTTATCTGCTGTTCCCTGCAGCTTTCTGCTGACCTCTTCTGTTGTGATGGTGCTATCAGGAGCGTACAGGTGCAAACTAGTGCAAATCTGTTCATTTCTGCGTTGTTTGGCGACACCAAGTGCTCTGTTGCGATCTGCAGCGCTCTGCCGTTCTATGTTATCGCGGCGCTGCTGTTCGGTACGGTTCTGCCCAAACAGCGATAATCCGCGCTTGTCACCTCAATTCGTTCGTACTCGCCGCTACACAGTACTCTGTTGCGCTCTGCTACTTCCTGCTGCCACCTGCTCTACTCCACGTTGTTGACGTTATTTTTCGGCGCGGTGCTGCCAAAAGCAATGACTATCTCTATAATACTAGTCCTGTTCGGCAATCTGCTGTGCTCCGCTAAGCTATACTTAGCTCTGCGGTGCCCTGCTGCGGTTTGCTCCTCTCTACTGTGGTGGCGGTGATATTCGGAGTGTTTTCCTCCAAAAGCTGTGCTAGTCTGAGCTATTCGCTTCTTCTCGGTGGCATTCAGCGCATTACTGTCCTCAGTTTATCTCTGCGTCGCTCTGCTGCGCCCTTCAGTTGTGATGGTACTAATCGGTGCGGTGCCGTACTAAGCAGCGCTAATCTGCCCTAATCTGCGCCATTCGTTGAAATTCGGCTACCCACTGTAAGCTGCTGCGCTCTGCTACGTTGTGATTATGTAGCGGTGTAATACTATGTAGTGCTAATCTGCTCTATTTGGAGGTATTCCTCGCTTTACTGTGCTCAGCTGCGCCTTTTTGCTCTGTGGTATGCTCGGCAGCGTTCAGCTCTGGTGGACGTGCTATTAGGCACGGTGCAGTTCTATGCAGGTAAAACCTGAGCTCCTCGGAGCTATTCAGGAGTTCATTGTACTACCCTGCGCTATGCTGCGCACTGCTGAGATCGACTGCGGTGGTGTATCTGTTGGAAGCGCAGCTGTGCAGAGCACTGCAGTGTTGTGCTATGCGGTGCTATGCGGTGATCTGCTGTGCTCTCCTGAGCTCTGTTTCGCTTTGCTGATCGCTGCAGATCTCTGCTGTGGCGGTGGCGCCGTCCTGTGCGGTAGAGTGCAGAGCACTGCCGTCATTCCTTGGTTATCACATAGAGGAAAAGTATGTTGATCAATTTTCACCGCATTCGTTTGTATTTCATGTACCTGACAGAGAAAGAGTGATGTTCACATCCTCGATTAAAGGGTAGTTTATTGACGCTATTCTCCGTGTTTATGGGTGATGCATTGTGAATGTTATATTAGAATAATATAGAAAATCTTATATTATATAATAGACGTATCAAATTCATAGCCATTCTAAATATTATTGTGAAATATGAACTGAGTATTCCTACCGAGAGATTAGGATGTATTATAACTTATGATACTTACGTATATTCTTCTTTCCCAGCTTTAGGTGGATAGCAGATTCATGATATGTTTCTTCTGACGAGGAAAATATATTGGAGTAAAGAATTTCGTAATTACAGTTGATAAATCTAGTAATATATCTACCACTATATTCATCAGTTCAGCTAAATTGATATTAAATTTGTATTTTAATACTGGATACAAATGAGACAATTTAGATTAAGCTACTTTATCTTCTGAAACATTGATGATATTTAACTGGCCTTAATGAAGCTATAGATAACGTTTCTGTGATTCCTCTTCAATTAACATTACACAATACGACGCTATATTCGGGTGTAGCATATTCAGCTAATAATTGCAAATTAACATTTGCAACGTTAAATTGTAAATCAAATTCAATGATAATCCACAAATCATACATTCATGAGATGCACAGAGGAATCACATGGATTGTTGCAGCCAACATATGGTGTCTGTCCGCAGGTACGATATGCATCGTCCGATTTCAAGGCCCATACCCTAGTCGTGTTCGTGATAGCACCAAGGAGGACCAGAGCCGCTGACACCCGTAATGATACCGTGTGTGACACCAGCCCGCCGACCATGTTAGAACCGATGCATTACGAGAGTGGCAATAGTTGGTGCATGAGTCGAAACTAGTCATTTAGTTGTGTTACGACCCATAGAATAGTCAAGTACATTATAGTATGTCACGTAGGTTTGTCGGTACCTAAGAACATTCACGATTACTACGAGAGAATTTATGTTCGATTTGGAAAATGAGAAGCACAAGGGGGAAAGAATATTGAATTGATACACACGCTCCAAGTTAGGCAGATCACCTTTGAACAGATAACCCGCTCATGAGACTTAGCTTTGTGTTCTATCCTACAATAATTTATAGTTACTTGTGCCTAAACATACGCATCCCTCGTCTTAAAACATGTCCTCTATTCCATAACTACTTACAACACGTTATGTTTCAACGCAGGCATTTCTCGTCGCCCAACGATGTCTTCCAAATTAAATTTTAAGAAGCCTGAAAAGCTGAGAAGAGAATCCATTAATGTACATATATACTTGAACGGGAATGGATTAATTAGAGGGAAAGAAATAAAAGTCAAACGAATGGAAACAGTAAAGGTTAACTAAATAGAAAGATCAATCCGTCAATGGCACAAAAACAACCCATCGATGGAATAACACCGAATTCAAGATAGCAAACCAACGATGAAAGAAGTCGGAAATGAAGATATGTAGATTCTGGAAGTAAGGTTATATTATTAAATTGTACATTGGTGTGGAGTGGTGCAAGAGTGGAGTGGACAATGGCTATCAGCTAGCCCAAGGGTCCAGTCAATGACCACCATCCACATCTATCTCACTCCCACTCCACCCCTAAATCGACTGCCAACTACATATTCAACCCTCTCTTCCAAATCGTATATGTAATCAACAAGTGATCGAAAGGACAACTGAAGCCGAGATCAAATCAACGAATTCAGATAAACCTGTATGAAAATATAGATTCGTCTTGGACGAAAACTGATTGTTAAGTGGAACGATGAGACGTAAGAAAACAAAGACGAAATATTTGAATAGAAACAAGAAAGTAAAGCCGGAAAAAGAGACTATATCATAAATGGTACACCAACGCCAGCTTGCCGACATCTGACACTCGGAAAGACGCAACGCTCAAACTGATGAAGGCCCGGAATTACCTGATCCAGACACCGAAGTACGTCGTCCGAGCTCTGCTCAGCAAAGCACCGAGTACTCGCGCGGTTGCATTCATATGACCCCCAATTGGTTTCCGAAACAGGTTGAATATGTCGGAATTTTGTTGCTTTGTCTTATAACAACATTCTCTATATAATTGTCAATATTTCCATTACTCTTTCTACTTTAATTGTAAATTTGTGATCCGCGTAATATGTTATTAATAATATCAGTTAGTTATTAACAATAAATTCAATAATTTATGCAAGAATAACAATACCAATTACAGGATTCCTTAATTAAGAAATTCTCCCATACGCCCCATTGTGTTACATTCTTTG
The DNA here is from genome assembly GCF_001483705.2 of Eufriesea mexicana. NCBI lineage: Eukaryota > Metazoa > Arthropoda > Insecta > Hymenoptera > Apidae > Eufriesea > Eufriesea mexicana. The sequence goes on from NW_016910515.1 coordinate 769,054, forward strand.
TATTACTTCCCATATGTTTCCTTTTCGGTTTGCCGATACACACTTTACCATTCTATCAATATTGAGGATCATCCTAATATTGCTCTTGGCTGGTTTCTTCATCAGAAAAATATGGAGAATACTCTACCGTGAAGCAAATTTGTATCATATAATTATCTTCTTACAGAAATCCAAGAATATTCGTGGGAAGTATTCCCGGAGTGTTATTTTTGAGCTTTGATATCATGATATAATAATAAGGAAGCAAAAATAATTATAATTGGAGACATTAATTAAGTCAGGATTCTGATATATAACGTGCAAGACAAGCATCTACCGCCTGACTTTCTCACGTATAATTAGGAAAAGCAGGTACTTTGGTATGAAAAGTCATGCGAAGGAGAGAGAAATTATTTCGATAACTAAATTGCCTATATATAGAAGTATCTCATTAAACAAATCCTAGAATCTGCTAAAGTCTAATTTCAAAAATACAGATAAAATTAGGGTATATATGCACCATATCATTAATATAAGTTACGCAAGGGGTATATCATTTTAAAAACTCATGAATACATTTACTAAAACAGGATGCAAAAATCGGAAATATCAAGTTTTAAAAATGTGAGTGAAAGCGTATTACAATTAATCTGTATACTTCACATCTGTTAATATAAATCCTATTGTACCATCACTTATAAATAAGTTTTTCTATATTTCTAAACTGAGATTTACTCAGTTTCTACAGTTGTCCTATTATATTTCCTGCTATACGTGATATTTCCTTAACACTGTAGCTATTTATCATGCTACAGCAGTACCGAGAATTATTGTGCAGAGCATAGTCTCTCGAGGAAAATATTGCGCAGCATTTATACGTCTAGAGTAATCTCACTGATCTGTAATTTGTTATTTATTTTTATTTTCCGTAACCAGTAAAAATGGAGACACTGAATAAGACAGTACTTCAAGGAATCTCGCAAACAATTTTAATTTCCTACTCTTCTGGAGAAACTTTTGCTTCAAAAATATCTTCCAGAGCAGATATCTGGTTGGATTCGCTTTAGATCGAAAGCAGGAAAGTTCTCTCAGTGTTCAAATGGTTAATTGCTAATCCCACCATTCTGACCAATATGACTATCGTCTATTTTATTAACAGTCTTTTGACTAACTTCTTCAACGTATTTTACTGTGTCCAGTTCTGCAGTCACAATGTATCTGTTCATATATCGTCACACAATAAATTGGATTTAGTCGATTCGCCGACAGGATCCTCTACTGTAATTTATAATTTGGTTGAGGTAAATGATAAGCGATAAGCCGTATCGAGATTTCGACCTTTCAGCAATTCACTGTACCGAGGATGCAGTAAGACTCTATCTTGAACGCAGTTGAGTGAAGGACGGAAAACGAATATGCATCGAGGGGTGCCAACGAGGTCTTATCTTTACGCTGTGACTGATTCTACGTGTAGAGATAAAACAAGCATGTAGAATAAAGTCTAGAATAGAATGTGCTCCTGAGCACATGTTTCATCTTCGAATGGCGCACGTTTCGTAGTATTCGTTGAAAGCCAGTGCTTATGTACGCAGTGAAATTTCAATTGCGTTTCGGTTTTACAGATATTGGACGATTAAATATTCAATAAGAGTGCCTCGTATTTGAGATTGCTTGCTGCACTAGTAAATTGGTGGAAATGGTTGGTATCTTTCTATTGATGTATCTGTGTCTCGCGTTTTTTCATTTTTGTTAGATAATCCAGGATGATTCTGCTTCAGCATAGGATTCGAGAAGTGCGATTGGTATGGGGAAATTTGTGCAAGCGTCTGTTGCTTGATGTTGAAGCTTCCGAGCTACATCTTATGTCTAAATAAATTATATATTATTGTATATATTGTATCAAGTAAATTAATGAAGATAAGTAAGTATTGATAATCCTGCTCTAGCTTAAATGGTAAATATCCATAACAATTTTTCTGGAAAAAGAATGTCTTTTTAGTCATTATGAAAATAAGAAGTCTGAAATTCTGTTTTTATATGGTTTGGTAGTTTTAGTGTCAAGTCTTATTTAACTTGATACGAATTGAGGATATAAAATTGATATAAAGGAAATTATATGAGTGTTTGTTAGGTTCGGCTTTGCGGTATAGATAAATTTGTATTTCGATAATTCGTTATTTTCATATTATTTTCGGTATGTGAACCTTTTTTAGGCTTCTGCTAGGTCTAAAATGTTCGAGGCTTCCAAGAATAGCTGGTATGTCTGTAACGCCTTTATAGGAACCATAGTTCTTGCCTTTTTAAAGTAAATATCCACTAATGCAATTTCAGTTTCTTATTGTTAGTGCTTTCTGAGAGGGTTATCTTGTTTGGCTAAACGCATTTCGTGATTCATTAGATATGAAGTTATCACTAGGAGGGAAATGTCTAGAAATGTCCATCTTCGTTGATTATCTGAATTTGATATCATCCACTGCTCGAGAATAAATATTCTATTATTTTAATGTCATATAATTAATATTCTCTTATGATAATACAGTATTATGCTGTAAGAGATAAAAATAAAAATGAATAAGGCAGAAATATCTGATTAGGTGCAGGGACACAAATTTCTCAAAAATGAAAATAATAAACTCCATAAATTTCATGAAATCGCTTTTAATTAAGAACTTCCTGCGCATTTAATACGGCAGAAATACATATTGAATGTCGAAGCCGGATGTAAAGACAATTTTAGTGACATAAAATTATTATGCAATATATTATATTTAAAATACGTTTCCCCGCGAAAAGCAGCTTATCGTTTTTCTTCCTATCTTTATTGATAACGAATACAACACTTTTTTTATATCTTGAATAATATCAGGTAGAATGTGCTTTCTTCACATATAATATATAACTTTTTCACAGCACGTGGTATTTTGTAGAAGATAGCAGTGGTATTACACCAAGCCTATCTGCAATATGTTGAGAGACAAATTATTGTGCTTCATTATAGTCAATTTTCGTTCTTGAGTACTTAATAGATAAAACAGTATGTGGCAGGCAATTAAGTGTATTTCTTTTAGTTGTTGACGAATATAAGTAAAGATGTAAAGCTGCGGCTGGATTTATAATAGTGGCCAATATAACCTAAGTTGAAGGTAATAAAAATGCTTAATAAGATAAGTATCAGAATCCTTCCTCCGCTGGTATTAATGGCATGAAACGAGATTTTCTAAATGGAACACATTTTCATTGAACTACCTATCAGAACCTTCTATAATAATAGACGATAATAATAGAATTTCTTTTCATTTCTAATTTTCAAATACAAACTCTGTTTACATGCGTTTTATTTCTTATTATTTTAAATATTTTTCACTAAAATTATATATTATTTCTATGGATTAGATGCCACAGTAATTATAATAAAGGAATTAGTAATTCAATATTCGATGGTATAATTAAATAGTAGCGTACACACACCTCATTGTTTAGAACAATTCAATTTTCCTTTCAACTTTCTTTCCAAACTTCATCCTCAAAATATATCAAATTGAAATATAAAATGGAAAAGATCATGACTTAAAAATATCATGCATATTAATATTACTCACAAAATAAGCAACAATTTCGGATGATTCGTCAATTGTATATCTCAATCATCTCTAATTCTATATTTTTCTTTCCTTTTTTATTTCTTACGTACTTATTGTAACTTCTTGTTATAAGGTCTACAAATTATATTCTAATTTTCCGAATAACTGTCTCATTACATTATTTGTCAACGGATAATTGACCCCTGTAAATTCAAGTTTTTATGGCCAAAGCATAGGACCACCAAACTCATCACTATGTTTATACCGTTAGGAACTGTGTGTTAGGAAAAGGATGTTGAACTTTCAGCGAAAATAGAAAATCAGTCCCTTTTCTTAAGCTGTTTGATTTACGAATTGCAGGAAATATACATCTGACATGCCATGTCCTTGAACGCGCTTTTGTTCTCGTTCGTTAACTTGTTACTCGTTATACAGTTACATCTCTCCGTCGCTTCGCGCGTAGTCCTTCGAAACTCTAATATTCTATCTCACGTTATAACATAACGAATACGATAATATTCGGCATACATGTACCTCGCGTTCCGGTATAAAATGCTGTCGAAAATCAGCGTTCAATTTCCGTTTTAATCCTCATGTCCTCGTTTCGATTTTTCACGTCAGATCAATACGCGTATCAAAACTTCCAATTGATACTCTTCGAGTAAAATTTAAATACGGGGATAAATTGTCAATATTACAAACACAGATATCAACAAATATAGACTATAAATAGTTTAGTTTTGCTTCAACCGATAACGGAGTCCTAAGCGCTACGTAATTTAGGAACAGAATTTTAATCAAATGTAAATTATTAAGTTGGACATAAATGAAGGAATTATTTAAGCGGATAAATTGTGAATCGTATAAAGGAAATTTACGTCATAAATGAGAAGAAATAAATCGGTAGAAGAATCGTTGCTATTGGTATACTTTATTTTCCAAGCATACGGAATCCGGCGAATAAAAAACGATACGCAGGTTTCTCTTCAGCCTCGGACTTGTAATACAAAACACACGCTGATTTTTCATCGCAGAACCTTCGTCGAATCGTGACGTAAAATAACCTCCTATCCACGTTATTGAGGCATGACTTGCCAATCATTCCACTAATAGTGAACATGCACTGACTTTCAGTAATTCCCTTTCTCCACCCCTTGACGCAGTCAATTTGACGTTAGCGAGACTTTAATCGGCGCTTCGTCCCGCATGAGTATACATCGAGCAAGAACAGGCAGCGGAGAAGCGGATCACAACAATCAGCTGGTGAATAGGGCGAACCTGCTCCTAAGCTCGGCGCAGCCGTAAATTCTTCCAGTTAAGAAATCAACGTTTCCGTCCATTGCATGTTTACCAGTGGAATGACTTGGGACTTGGAAATTAACTTTATTATCATATTATATATTATCAAATGGGAGCTATTTTAGACTTGCATCTGCGGCGAAGAACTCCTTTAACTACACGTTGAGTTGCAGAGATTTTTCGTTCGTGTGTGGATAAGGAGTGGGAGGAAATGAATTTGTATTTGCATTCAAAGGGTATTCTTTTCCTTTGTTTATATACTGATTTGATGGGTCTTTGGGTATGAATAGGGAACTTGGTATTGTGTGGAATGGAAAGGTTGTACTAGACCTATCACGAATCCACCAGTGTCTGGTGAACGAAAATGTTACAAAAGCGGACGTATTGGAAATAATGGAAAATTGATTAGATTAGAGTATTAGAAGACGAATCGGGATATTAAGATAATATGCAATTTTTAACTAAAGGTTTAAGGATAGACATTTAATTCGTTGTTTATTTTTCATTCGTGTAAATGTAAGGAATGGAAGAAAATAACTTCGCTTTCCTTTATTTATGATTACGTTTATGTAAACGGGAATACAAAATATCGTGTATGATAAAGAAGGAAACCGGAATGTTTAATTTGATATGGGATTGCTTCTAAATATTACCTCTTATAGGTGTCGATAACTTTTGGAGAATATATGGGAGGTTATAAATTGATCAATTTTTATTTTGAATTTCCCGTTTCCTGTTCTAACTACACTTTTAACAGGGGCTAAATTATATTATTCATAATTAGGACATTGCTGCCTTTAGAAATTCAGTATGTAGTTAATACATTATTACGATAAAGCTTTGGAATCTTCCCATTTTTTTCTCAATTTTCCTCCAAGAGAGTGTAATCTTTCAAGTTTTTATTTACGTATGGCATATAGAAACCAGTAGAGATAGTTCAGAAGCTAGTCAAACCTTGTTCACAATATCTTATCGCAACCGTAAATAAAACTGCACCTAAATATAATAAACATAAACAATATTAGAACATTATTGTATCTGCATAAATTTGAAAATTAACAATTCTAAAGCAATCACTGCTATATAAAGGAATCTGAAACAAGTCATTCCAATGATTTACGGACACGAAACAATCATGCTACGCTTATAGACGCAGCGTATAATAATTATAATAGAAATACTTCACGGGAAACTACCTCTAAATTCGTAAGAGCTCCGAACAATTAAGACGGCGTAAACATGCAGCATCGGAATATTAAAGATCGACAAAACTGGATGGGCATGTACAGTTTTGGGAACAAACGTTGCAGTAGAAATCTCTAATTAATGGCTCCGTCAACCCGGGTATGACAGAATTTGCAGCAGCTGAACGTCTTCTTCATATTTCTTCAAATCGGATTGAGCTTTTTTCAAGGCAAATGCCGCTGTTTCGTTCAATGAAACACGCGCGTCGAAAATAGCTCTGTTCGCGTATGTATGAAAGATAATCAGGCCACATATCGTTACATATATCAAAAAATAAATCCCCTTATGGAGCTCTGTGATCTACTGCTAGATGTCGGTTCGCGTCGTATTTATAGGCCTCGCATTTCGACAATGGAAAAGTATCCGTTCGTTAGCGTTCGCTAACCTTCCTTCCGCGCCGACATTACTATATTCCGGCGTCTTAAACATGGTATTTGCATTTAATGTATCTCTATTGTGATACTTGGATATCTGTCAACTTGTTTCTCCGTTCAATTGATCAAAAACCTCCAATTCGCATAAATCACGTGACATTTAATATACGATTTCTGACTGCTAGATAATTTTTTTTCATTACTTAAATTACTTTATTAAACACCAATCCTGTTAGCTATTACTTCAAAAACCACATGGAATTTAACTTGTTCTTATTCAATATGACTGGTGTGCGTTAATATAATTTTATTCTGTGCATATTCTACCATATAAAATTTTATTCAGTGTCATGTCGCTGATATTCTCTTCATTCAGTTAGAAATCACCTGGAAACGAAAAATTGACTAATAGCTTCCATGTTCTTACCATAGCTTTCTTAATACACCGTATTTAATTTTAATTTTCACAATTTTTAAGCAAGAATCTGTCTCTGTTATCCACATCTAAGCAGCCTATGTCCAAATTCAAGCCAAGGATGCGAAAATATTTAAACTACAAATGTCATCGTACGATGGATAGTTCGAAAATTAATTTATTATAGATTCAGTTTCGCTCATAAACGCTCACGTAATTATGCAAAGAATATACGTAATACCGCATGCCGTTAACCCCTTACACCACAGTGTCGAGTCTAACGTGCCGTGAGTTTCGCATGCTAAACCACATAAATATCAATTACACTCGCATTAGATTGCAATAATATTCTAACGTGCACGAAATTTGAATGTATCCAAAAATTCACAAAACTTTATTTTGAATAAAACATGTATGTATATTGCCAATTAAAATTCAATAACTTTAGTGTGCTTAGTTTCTCGCAAATGAGTCATGTATGAACGCAAAGCCTACCCTGGATCAAATTCAAAAACATATACATATATTCGATTTGATATCGCTCATACAGTCTATCATTGCTTGGGTTACAAGATTGCGTCATATTACTTTCAATATACGTCGAATTTCTTTCTGTATATTTTTTCTCTTTATATTCGTTCCTCCTATTCTCATCCGTGCGTCATTTAACTTATGGCAGGTTTAATGATAAATTTCAGGTAACAATGCTTGGAGTATCGGAATAAAGTAATTCCACGCGTTAGATAGCACCCCTTGAACGTTCTAAGAAATTTCGTTGACTTTTCAATGGAAAATCTACGAACCGCTATTTTCCCGCCGCGACGGAAACGCCTCGTATACTCAGGCGATGAAACCCGTTCCACTAGACCCGTTCCGGTCTAATTCTAATTCCTACGTGACTCGTGGACTCGATAGCCGCTTACTAGCGTACCACGGAAGGATGTAACGTGTTTCGGTTTCCCTTGACGAAAATGGATAGTATTAGCCACAAGATGCGACCCCGCATATTTACCCCCTCCCAGCGAACAGGCGAGAGAACGAAGATACGCAGCTCCGCGGATTTGATTCGAATTTATTTTGCATCCGCTCGAGACGTAATACCAAGAATCCGGGCAGACACTTCTACTTGCAGGA
>NW_016910515.1:777201-820207 GCF_001483705.2 Eufriesea mexicana
CGAGAACTGGCTACAGATTCAATATCGAGGAACTGTCGATACGATCTGCTTCGCGTTATCAATTCCATCCAGGATCTCTCCCTTGGAATCCTTGGAAACGTTCTCCATTTTTTTCTTCCCATTGTGAAAGTTTAATTGTCGTGGAAAGGTTTATATAGACACATGGTCTATTGCTGTATCCACGGTTCTCGGTAATTTTGCTGGATGCAATGAAATGTTATTTAACATACAATTTTAATTAATTTTGACCGGTGTATGGTATTTGCTGTTTGAACTGTGATACCGATTATTATCTTTAATGGATTATTTCAATTATTCTCAGTAAATAACTTGGAACATTGGTTAATTGTGTAGATCAATTAGGTTGGGTAAGTGGTATGAATTATTGCTCAATACCGGGCATTCTATTATTCCTTTCTAAGACAGTTTGTGTTACTGTTCAATTTATTGCTTTGATTTATGTTGATAATTAAATATAATTGACTTCTTGTCATTGGCATTCTATGTTTCGTTATATAGGATTAGTTTTTCTACATGTATTCCATTCATTTTTCAAAATAGCGTTATAGTGTCATTTGCACTATAACTTCCCTAACTTAAGGAATTTCAGTTTCTTGACTTAATTGTCAATAATTCCAAGAATTGTTACTAATTATAAGATTTTAAGAAGTTCTACACTTTCAGTGATCTTTGGAACTCGTTATAATAAATATTTCATAGCAAGGAAGTTCATAAATTAAAAGCTTTCCACATTAATTTATTTCTACACCTCCTTACAATGTATAAACGTTATAATTCAGGTCCCTGTATTATATTATAATAATATTGTTTAAACTCGAAAGACGTTAATTCGTATAATCCATAATGGGTGTATTTAAATATAAAGATATTTACAAGCTACATAAATATATATTTCCAAAATAACCACAAAGTACAATATTTTAATTCTGACCCATTTGATGTTTAACGTTCATTTGTTTCTCACAGTATTTAGACAAACGAATAATTCGTATTAAATGAAATTATTCGCTGCTTGAAATGCTTAATTTTCTCTAGATTTGTCATTACCGAAAATAGATTTTCCAATTCAACATACGATTCTGTATACGAATTTCGGCAGAATATCGCGTAAAAAATTGGCAACTAGGAAATGTGAGATTGTTACCAGATACCTCGTTCTGTTTAATCCGCATACCGGTTGAATCGAGTTATTTCCGTTTGCACCTAATTATCAAAATTGAACTGTGTTTCATTGATATTCCATTTATGCAAAAGATTAAGTTGATGCAGGATGAACATATAAATGCCTCGCAATAGAACGTTTCGAGGTGTGTTCGAAATAAATGACGAATGTGTTGTATCTCAGAACTGGATGCAATTCAGTGAATTTTCTAGCTAAAAATCGCCAGGCAATTCTCAGTAGAAATATGATTTAAAAAGTTTCCAACTGTAACTTCATTTGGAATGCTTACTATTGTAGAGATGGGAGGGGACAACAACACAAATAATACTAAAACTATTTATTAATCCTAACAACACGTTTATATTCGCAACACTAATACACCTTTCTTCACAACTCTCTCTCTGAACTCTCCTATACTACACGTACCGCGACCGACTTCACACCCTCTCTCTCTCTGTCACTGACTGACTGACTGACTGTCCACTCACGCCCTTGCATCCCTTTTTAAAACCATCCATTCTAACCTCTTTCATACCTATTCTCTCTTTCCAATCACACTTTCCCACACACTCCTCGCAATCTTACCCTCAGCGGGTCACTCAGCCCAAACACTCGAACGCATTCCTAAAGCCACTCGATACATTCATAAACATCCCGTTCACACGATCCTAGCGCACGATCATTCATCCTTTCGCACACACTCTAGATAACACTCTCATCCCGCGATACCACACTCGGCCCTCCTGACTTGAACATCTGTCCTCAGATGTTCCGCTAACACTGTCCCCGTTTTCCGCCGCACTTCTTTAAAAAAAAGCATTGTCCAATTTCCCTGCCAAATTGACATTATCGTAGACACCCGATTTGGTCGGAGACGACTACGGTCAAAAACCATTCTGCACCTCTCGCCGTCGCTGTACCAATATCTTCTCTGGGTGCTGATAGTTGTCCCGGTGCTTCGCCTCCTCGTCTTCACCCTCTTCCTCATCCTTGTCTGTGTCCCTATCTTCGTTTTCGTTGTCGCTCCTCTCATCACTCGCACCATCGCCCTTCCCATCATCATCGCTCTCGTCTTCGGCCTCGCGGTCTTCGCCCTTGTCCTCGTGATCTGCACCCTCGGCTTCATCGTCTCTCGCGCTCTTGTTCTTCCAACCGTCTTCGTCCCCGTTATCTTCATTCTCGTCTTCGTCCCCGTCATCTTCATTCCCGTCTTCGTTCTCGTCTTCGTTCCCGTCTTCGTTCTCGTCTTCGTTCTCGTCTTCGTTCTCGTCTTCGCTCTCGTCTTCGCTGTCGTCTTTGTTCTCGTCTTCATCGTCGTTCGCGCCATCGGTCTTTTCATTGTCCACGTACCCTTCTCGCCTTCGTCCTTATTTTTGTCCTTGTATGCGCCCTCGTCTTCGTCTTCATCGTCGTCCTTCCCGTCGCTCGCGTCATCGTTCTTTCCATCGTCCTCGTCTTCGTTTTCATCGTCGCCCTCGGTCTCATGGTATTCTCTCTCGTCTTCTTTCTCGTTTTCATTGTTGCTCTTCCCGTCGCTCGCGCCATCGTTCTTTCCGTCGTCCTCGTCATCGTTTTGATCGTCGGCTTCATCGTCGCTCGCGCTCTTGTTCTTCTAATCGTCTTTGTAGACGTCTTCGCCTACCGTCTTTCCTCCTATCGCGATTGCCAGAACCGCTTCCTGCACCTCTTCACCGTCGCTTGCTTGCGGCAACCCGTTCGATCCTGCGTTCCTCTTCTGGATCGCGTCGGTCTCCCCGTTCCTTGCGTGATAAAAATCCAAATATTTCTCTCCTTCGTCCTCACTTTGGTTCTCACTTTCGTCTTCAACTTCGTCTTCAACTTCATCTACAACTTCGTCTACAACTTCGTCTTCAACTTCGTCCTCAATTTCGTCTTCAATTTCGTCTTCAACTTCGTCCTCAACTTCATCCTCAACTTCGTCTTCAACTTTGTTCTTGAAACGAGCTGTTACCCACCTATGTCCGAATTCTGATATAAGTTTGCTCTTAAATTTTTGCCATCATCCACCCATGCCTGCATACCGAATGAATATTTGTGCGGCTCCACGAAGTAGCCTTCTGGTGTAACAGACCTTTTGCCCCTCGCACCATTCGCAATCTTCCGCAATTTCTTCGAAGTCACGAAACCACTGCTTTATATCCATTGTCCCTTCGCCATCAAACGTATACAAGTTTTCTTTCAAATCCTCGAAGGTTAGCATATCGCTCCTACGTCTTCTGTCTCGTGTCGCTTTGAGTTCTGCCTCCGTCTGGCCATGCTCGATCGCAAACGTTATGACAAACCTCAACCGATACTGCAATTCATCCTTGCTTCCAGTTATTTTCATTTTGCGTTTCCGCAACTCCCGCTGCATGTCAAAAACTTCCATCTGTTTCACCTTTTCTAAGATTTTCCTGTTTTCTTCACAGTTTAACGCGGTGATCGTTTTCATTTTGGTCAGCAGAAGTTTACTTTAAACGACTTCAATAATTCGTAGCTTCATCGTCACTGCACAATTGCTCGTCTCAATCCCAGCTCGAGCCCCCAAATTGTAGAGATGGGGGGCGCACAACACAACGAATAATACTGAAACTATTTATTAATCCTAACAACACGTTTATATTCGCAACACTAATACACCTTTTTTCACAACTCTCTCTCTGAACTCTCCTATACTGCACGTACCGCGACCGACTCCACACCCTCTCTCTCTGTCACTGACTGACTGACTGACTGTCCACTCACGCCCTTGCATCCCTATTTAAAACCATCCATTCTATACTCCTTCATACCTATTCTCTCTTTCCAATCACACTTTTTCACGCACTCCTCGCAATCTTACCCTCAGCGGGTCACTCAGCCTAAACACTTGAACGCATTCCTAAAGCCACTCGATACATTCATAAACATCCCGTTCACACGATCCTAGCGCACGATCATTCATCCTTTCGCACGCACTCTAGATAACACTCTCATCCCGCGATACCACACTATTAAATATGTGTGGCCCACAATGTGAATTGAATAACTGAACGTAAATGAAGCAAAATAAAAGTACAGGTCATTTAAAGGGAAATAATAAACCAGATACCTTTAGGGAATTTGAATGTAACAAATAAAGCAGTAAATAAACGAGGAAAATGTTTGTTCTGCTGCTGATATAGTCGCATTAAAGAAGTAATAAGATACAGTTCGGGAAAATAAGTCGTAGTATGTGGAATAATTTGAAATGGCGTAGAGTTCATTGAGAGGTGATTTCAACAGTGAGGACTCTCGTAAAATGGAAGAATCTGAATTTATAATAAATATTCCCAAGCGAAGTACTATGGAAAAGTGTACAATGATAAGGAATATTCGCATATAAATAGTGTCAATAGAAAAATTGCTGTCCTAAGCGAAACATTTAATGTGAGGGTAAATTAGCGGGTAATCTACATAAATGTAAAATGATAAAAATATATAAATAATGTCGATCATGATGACAAAATTCATAAATGAAAAACCAAGAAGACTCCATACTCAAATCGATACAAGTTACCTCGAGTTAATTGCAATCATAAAATATTTGTTTATCTTGGGAGGCGACTACAATGCAATAACTAGGCTAGTAATTACTTCACGTCAAATATGGAAATGAAGTACCAACGAGATTTCAAAGATATACATATGAAAATTTCCGAATTCGATGGTGTTTATCGGGAAAAAATTACCCACCGCCATTACAGCTCCCTTATACGTTTTTGTCCGGTCGGAAGCTGTGAATTAAGAAACGAGACGCGTCATCGCCGTCTTTACAAGTGGCTTTGGCGCTGGCAAATCAGATGCTCGTGTCTCGCGACCAGCGATGGAATGGTATAGTGGATTGTAAGCTGGTCAAATATTTGTACACAACGCACGCGACAATACGTGTACAGTTGCTTAGCCGAACTCGCGAATTATATTATAGCCTGTATTTAACGGTGCTGCATAATAAAATCGCCGCAAGTCGAGCATCTGTATATCTCGCGCTATCGCAAATCCCTGACGAATAGCGGCGGCAATTAAAATGCACCGAAATGGGAAACGACCGCTGCCAAGTCCTATAATCCACCGAAGGGAATTCGGTATTGACAGATTTGCGTATCATGAATCTCTGATTCGCTGACCACTTATTGATCTCGCGCTACCGCAGAGCGAGCAGAGCGTTCTTTTTATGCTATTGCATTAGAATGGCAAATGAGGAAACGCTGGAGGATTTTTCGTTATTTGCATGGCATTTTGTCTATGTTGGGGAATGTTTGATGTAGGTGCGTGAAGCTGGTTGGGCTGACCAAGATCGATGAGCTTGGCGAATGGTATTATATGGTTAGAGAATGGGGAGTTATTACCTTCTAATCGAATTACTGTTTACATGTGTCCTTTGATGGGAAACCCTGTATCTTCTTCGGGGTCGAAAGGAAAAGAACTTGCAGATCCTTTGGAATTGGTATACGACTGGATACATATGATTGAGGAGACATTTGTTGAGATGATGAATAAATGTTATATTTGGAGAGAGTGGTGTCAGATTGGAAAATAAAAAATTGTCAACCTATCATTCTTAATATATTCTTTGTCGGGCTATTTTCAACTTCATACATCTGCAAATATGGGATAGTAGAACTTGCTGTGCAGTATAAAGGAAAGCGCTCCTAGATTTTTATAGCTTTGGTAGAATTTTATGTTGCCAACTTTGGTTGCATATAATGATTTGGTTAACAAATGCTAGATATACAGAGGATGGAAAATAATTTATTTTGGAAGAATTGCTTCAGATATGCCTCTTGATCAAGTATTTATATTTCTTCCTGTCATGTTGAAAGTGTAAACATGCCGTCGAATAATTTGTTAACATGCTCGATGTTAACTTTCTGTCATTCTCTTCCCATAACTAAAAAGAAAACGGGAAAAAGCAATCGAACTGTGAGAAAGGAATTTGAACAGTAATACAATGAAAGTTTCGGAAAAATTTACTAATTCTACAAGTCAATGGAATGCAAATAACTGAAAATAGTGTAAAGATGGTGAGGACTGTAGAATTTTGAATTACTCAATAGAATTCATATTTCCAATAATTGTTTGCGATGGAAACGCTACGAGATTTTGCCCAGTTCCTAATCAGAAATATTTCAATTCGTATTCCGTAGGTGAGACAGTATGTAATAGCTATAATATGTGGGAATTTATAAAAGTAGCGGAGGTATAATGGAAGACGAATGAAGTTAGCAACGTTTGCAAACACGGTGCTATTCGGTGCGCCTGTTCTACGAACAGCAGATCTGCGCTATTCAGTGCTATTCGGTGATCTGCTGTGATCTACTTCATGCTGCTGCGCTCAGCTTTGCTCTACTGTGGTAGCGTTGCTATCTGTTGGGCTGCTGTCGTAGGTGATATTAATCTGTGCTATTCTGTGGCATTTGAAGCTTCTCTACTCCCTCTGCGCCTGTCAGGTCGTCCGTCCCATACTTAGACGAGCGAAACAGACATGCCGGAATCATCCATCCAGTATGTATGCACGCGAAGTGACGACTCGACTGTGAACGTCCTTACCATACCCATGCGCGACAAACTGCCATAAACTGAGGTCGTCCGTCCCATACCGAGATGCGCCGAATCGAGACGACTGCGCACGGCCGGTCCGTAAATAGGCGCTCCGAGCAGGCAGGACTGACATTGTCAATCCAATATCAAGGCGTGCCGAATCATCAGATTGGTATCGTCCGTCCCAAACGTAGGCGTGGTGGACAACCACGTTTGGGATTTTCCAGCCCGTATATTGGTGCGCCGAACCGACACCACAGGGATCGTTCGTCCCGCATGAATGTGCTGCGAACTGACACGACTATGACCGACCAGCCCATTCCAAAGGAAGTGAACAGTCATAAATCTCATCGTCCTGCCTGCACATAGGAGCGCCGAACTATTACCAATGGGATCGTCCGGCACATATCAAGGCGCGCCGAACCGACTCGATTAAGATCGTCCGTCCATATATATGCTCGCGACAAAGCGACACGATTCGATCGTCTAGCCGGAGCGTGTTCTACTGGAACCGACGCTACTGGGATCTACTGGTTCGTACCTATCCGCATAGAACTGACACGCCTGTGGTCGCCTGGCCTATGTCTTGGCGCGCCGATCCGATACGACTGCGCTAGATCGTCCTGCATGTATGCGAGCAGAACTGATACGGCTGCGATCGTCCTTCAAGCATGTATGCCAACCGAACCGGCACTAAAGGGATCGTTCGTCCCGTATGAACGCGCCCCTAACCGTCACGACTTGGATCGTCCGGCCCACACAAAGTAGCGCCGAACCTACACGATTAAGATCGCTCGGCCCTTACAAAGTAGCGCCGAACCATGGCGATCCGAATTGCAGAAACCATACGTAGGTGCGCATGACAGTCAGGTCTGGGACCGTCCGGCCGTTATCTTGACGCGTCCAACCGTCGCGACCGGCATCGTCCAACACGAAATAAAGCGCATCGAACAAACACAACTGGGGTCGTCCTTCCCATATGGATGCTCTGCAAATCATCAGTATCAAGGTGTGCAGAAACGACACGAGAGACATGGGCCGTCCCATGCGAAGGCACGCCGAATCGGCACGACGAGATCGTCAGTCCTGTATGAAGTGCTGATCCGACACCACGGGATCATCCGTCACGTATGTAAGCGCGTCAAAGCATGACAACTGGGATTGTCCAATCCCTATCTTGTCGCGCCGATCAGACATGACTGGAATTATCCGTCTAGTATGAATGCTCGTAGGTTCATCAGGACTGAGTTCGTCCGTTTCATATACAGCCGCCCCGAACAGGGACGACTGTGACCGTCCGTCCCGAATTCGCGAGAACCGGCATATCACGGGTGGAATTGTCTGGCTCGTTTCTAGGTGTGCCGGGCAAACACGATTTTCATAGTCCTGCCCGAGAATAGGCCCGCCTAAGGATCACGACTGAAGTCATCTGCTCCTTTCCTAGACGCACCGAATATGCACGACTGAAATCGTCTTGGCCGTGCGTAGCATCGCCGAATCGACACGAATGTGGTTGCTCGACCCATACATACGTACGCCGATACGATGAGACAGCAGTGTCAATCACGAATGTATGCGGGTAGGAGCACCAGCACTGGGATCGACCATCCCAAATCCTAGTCGTGTCGAAGGGTCACGTCTGGGTTCGTACGACCAGTATCGGGCGAGCCGCACCGACACTCCTTGGTTTGGCTTGTTCGTAACGATTCGTGTTCATACATCGCGTATGGGGTCTTCTGGCACGTAAATAGTATCGCCGAACAATCACGACTGGAATCGTACGGTCCGCACCTAGGCTCACCGAACTGTCACAGACTGAGATCGCCCGTCCCATGCCGAAGCGTGTCGAACAGAGAACACTCTGCTCGTCCGGCCCCTAAATACGCGCGCTGTACCTACAGTATAGGTGTCGCCTGGCCTATACATAGGTGCGCCGAATCGATACGTCGGAATTGTCCTACATATACCTAGGCGCTGCTGTCCGACACGACTGCTGTCATCCGTTCTGTCTATAAGGTCCAAGATGACACAAACTGAGATCGTCTGTCCGCTACACAAGCGCACCGAACCCAGACGACTGTGTAAGTCCGGCTCGCAAATAAGCCTGAAGAATCGTCATGACAGAGATTGTCCGCCGCGCTCGTGGGCGCGCCGCAACGTCGCGACTGAGTTCCACCGACCCATACATAATCGCGCCGGATCGACACTACTTGAATCGTCTGTACCGAATGTAGACGCGCAGATTAATCACGCCTGGTGACATGACTAGATTTTTCAGCCTTTACCCAGGTTCACTGAACCGACATGGCTGTGATCGTCCGTCGCGTACGTATGTGCAACGAACCGACGCGACTGGAATAATCCGGGACGTACATTGTTGCGCAGAACAAAATCGACTGATATGGTCTGCCCAATACATAGGCGCGCCAAAACGACACGCCGGGATCTTCCGTCTCATATGTAGGCGTGCCGAACCGTCATGACGGGGATCGATCAACTCAAACCACGTTGCGCCTACCCGACGCGATTGTGATCGACCGTCCTGGATTTCGGGTGCGCCGAACAGACACGGCTGGGATCATCGGTCCTGTATGTACACGCGCCGATGCGGCACGACTGGGATCGTCCATCCATATACACGCGCACCGAGCCGACATGAATCGTGTCATCCCTTCCGTATGTATGCGCGCCGATCCGACACGGCTGGGACAAACCAGCCCATATTCAGACGCGCTGATTCCACACTGTGGCATTGTGCGGCCCGTATATATACGCTCCAAACCATAACTACTGGGATCGGCCGGTTCGTATTTATACGCAAGGGACTGGCACGCCTGGGTTCCTACTGCCCGTAAACGGCCCCGCAGGGGCTACGGTCGACCTTGGTCGGCCGTAGTATGGGACTGGCAACCACACGGTGCCTAGCTGACGTGCACCTACGTAGAGGTGGGCTAGCAGCCTCAGAACGGAAGTGGTTCGCCACGAACGGAACGATCGGTACGCCCGTGATCACCGGTACCACGGGAGACCGATTTAGCCCTGGGCCGGCTGTCGCAAGGCAGTCCGCCCGTCGGTTGCTGGGTTGGCCATAGAGGATAGCTGGCATAGGTTTGCCAGTGAATCCATAGAGACTGGAGTATAGATTATGTCGGAGAAGGACTGGGAAGGAGAGATTGTGTGCATTAAATGTGAATATGTTATGTTATTCCACGCGGTGTGAACGTGGGAATGTACTAATGATGAATTTCTTCCCAGCAGTGTACATGGTACTTCAGGAAAGATTAAATGCTGATGCGGATGTGGATATGCAAGGATCGAATGAATATTTCGAATTGGACTTGGCGTGGAGTGCGACTAAAAAGGCAAGTTTGCGAATGACTCCAGGCCATGATGGTATAAATGCGGAGATGTAGCTTGTCATTTAGGAGGCTACTCTGGGATGGCTGAAACGAGTATATGGAGTACGTTTGACTGCGGGATATCTTCCTGCTGCGTGAAAGAAAGCGATTGTGATCGTTTTGCCAAAGTTCCCAGATAAACCGCGATCGGACCCCGCGCCGTATCGAGCAATTAGTCCCTTATCCGTGCTGAGTAGGGCGTTGGAGCGAATGACGGCAGCGAGATTGGAAAGATGCGTTTGTGACAGAGTGAATAAGGCATAACATGGACTTCGCGCGGGCCGATCGACGGATAGTGCGTGGGAGAAAGTGCTGGATTTTGTATGCAACAGTGAATATAAGTATGTTTTGTGTGTGCTTATGGAGTTTAATGCAGAGTTCGACAACTTGGTATTAGTGGGGGTAATTGCAAAATTAATGTAGGTTCGATGTCGGGAAATCGCACTGTGGCGGAGTTACTTCTATGGCAGGACGGCGTGTATGTTGGGTGTGAACGAGGTTGCATACAGAGTTGTCGAGCGTGGCGGTCCACAGGTCTCTATCTGCGGTCCGTTCATCTAGAATGGACGTTCTCCTGTGGCAGTTAAGCGAATGCGAGTGTAAATACGCTGCATATGCGACCCTGAGCGGACGACGCCGAGTAGAATTAGAGCGGAAGGTAACGGAACATATGGGAATTGTGAGAGAGTGCTTTGTGAATGTTGGTCTGACTGCGTCCGAAGGCAAGGCAGTGATGATATTGATGAAGGCAGGTATGTCTGAGAATAGAAATCCGTTCGTGAGAATGAATGGGAAGGTAATAATGTATGCTGAGCACGTAAAGTATCAGGAGAATATAGATGAATTTATGGATGAACTTTGGGGTGCATCTGGTGTATTTGCTGACCAAGATTATGAATGTTGTAGTGCAATTGAAGAGTGGGAGGATGTGTGAATCTGGAATTAGAAAGTGTGATGTGCGTGAGATATATAAAGGTTTGTTCGCGGCGTGTGTGATGTATGGAGCGAGTGTGTGGTATGTTGTGATGGTGAACGGATATGGGAGAGATTTGGAAAATAGTTTTTAGCGATTGGTTCCTTATGCGTGTTTGAATGTGTGTAGGGCAGAATCCAGTGCGAGTATGCAAGTCATAATGGGATCACCATCGTGGGATCTAGTGTGTGTACTAGGAAATGTGTTGTTCAGTGTGAAGAACGGTGTGAATCTGCGAGTGAATGACTCGGTGTGTGAGGAGGAATTGTGCGATAGATCGGGAGAGGATTGTGTAAGGTTGGTGAATGAATGGATTTATGAATGTTGGCAGGGAAAATGGAATGAATGTGTGAAAGTACGCGAAGCGCATGAGTTTATAAAAAATGAAGGATTCGCGAAGCCGTATGCGTATTTTGAGTCGAAAGTGAATGCGTGGTTTTTGTTGTCAGGTCACGGTGGTAGGAATGAGTTTTCGTATAAAGGTGGATTGAGCGAGAGTGAGCGGTTTGAGTACGGTAGTGCGATAGACGGTTGGAAGCACATGGTGGTAGATTGCCCGCTTAACGTCGACCTCCGAGACCTGAGTGGATAGTGAGTGTGGGAGTATGCCGATAATAGTGTATATGTGGGTTGTGTGTTAGATTGCGAGGCGAGTTATGAATGTTTATGTAAGTATGCCAAGAGTATGTAGGAAAGGAGACGGATGAATGCTGTGTGAATGCCCGCGTGTAAGGATTGCGGTGTTGCGGCTATGAGTGCAGCGATTGCTGAGGAGTGACGCCCTACGCATCCCAGTTAGCATAACTCAGGCCGAGGCTTTCAAGGGACTCTTTCAGAGGGTGAGCCAATCTTGCGACAGGTATGGCCAGTTTGGCCTGAACACAGGGACCAGGGGGGCGGAGGGTAGACATTCAGCCGCCACTGTGGCTAATCCACTCCGGCCTCGACCAAATGCATTGAAATTGCGGGAGCAGTGGTACAGCCTATGTCACAGGCAACAGGCGCAGGCGTCTCTGCGGGTGCGCTGCGTCCTTCCAGCTCGGACGCCTGCCTGCAGAAACGATAGGGATGCTAGAAAGGTCCCGCCCATACGAAGGACGATATGTGGAACTTGCATTCCTGGATCGTTTGGTAGATACCGTTGTGTATTTTTCGGTAGCGCACTGGATGAGCATACTTCAATCCCGCGCGCATGGAGATCGTGTGGATGAACCCCAGGGGTAGGCGCAGCACGTTAAATCACTGACAGTCGTTGCCCATATCCAAGCGCGTCGGAACGACACACCTACGAACGAACAGCCCGTAAACAGGCGCACAGGACTGATACAACTTTACTCGAAGGGCCGGTACCTAAGCATACCGATTAGACACGAGTATGATAACACGGCCCCTAAAAAGACATGCCGGACTTACTAGATTGGGATCGACAGTAACGTAGCTTGGCGAGATGAACCGATACGAATGGGAAAGCCCCGCTCGTACATTGACGTGCCGAACCGACTCGATTGGGTTCGTACGAGCCGCACCGAAACGCGCCAGGCAAGTCCTACGGAGATCGTCCGTATTGGATCGAGGAGTGCCGAACCGACAGGACTGGCTGCTTTCAACCTGTGTCTGGGACCACAAAAACGACAAGTCCGGAATCTGCCATACCGTGCATACGTGCGCAGAAACAACATGACTGCCAGCGTCCGGACCGCACGCATTCGTGCCAAAACGACTTGACTTGAACAGATCCGACCGGACCCTATACAGTCGCGCCAGATTATCCTGACGGAGATCGTTCGTCCCGAAGCGTCAAGTGCGAAAAGACAAGGCCGCGATCGTTCGATCGTACATAATCGCGTCAAACCGACACAACTGGTACCGACCGACTCATAACGAGTATTGCCGAAATAATACGTCTCGGATAGCCCGTCTCTGACAAAGGTGGGCCGAACCGGAAGTACTGGGAGTGACCTGCATGTACGTGGGCGTGTAGAACCGACACGACTGACACCGTCCGACTATTATCTTGGTGCGCCGAATGCTATTTGGTGCCCAGCTGTCATTAAGTAGAGCTGATATGTGCCATTCGGTGCTAATTAGTCCTATTCAGACCTATTCAGTGCCATTCGGTGATATGCAGATCTCTGCCACACTGCGGCGATTTGCTCCGTCTGCTGTGGCGGCGCTGCTATTTGGCGCGGCACTGTTCCTAAGTAGTGTTAACCATTGCTATTCAGTGCAATTCGGCGATGTGCGGAGATCTGCTGTACCTTGCTGCAAGCTGATGCGCTCTGACATGCTCCACTGTCCCGGCTTTGCTGCTTGGTGCGGTGATCTCCCTAAGTTGTGCTAATCCGCGCTATTCAGTGTAATTATGGAATATGCCGAACTCTGCTGTGAACTGCTGTATTCTGCTGCACACAGCTGTTTGTCTACTGCGCTCCGCTGTCGGTGCGTTGCTATATGGTGCTCTACTGTCCCTAAATAGAGATAATCTGAGCGATCAAGTGCGTTTATACGAACTGCAGTGCTCGGCATTGATCTGCTGCGGTCTGTTGGTCTTTGTAGCGGAGGCGTTGATATTTGTTGGGGAGCTGTCACTAGATGTTCCTAACCTGTGCCATTCGATGCTTTTTGATGCTCTTCGGTGCTCTTCGGTTATCTACTGTGCTCTAATGCATGGCCATCTATGTTATATCATAGCTAATCTATGTTATATCAGAATAATATAGAAAATCCTTATATTATGTAGTACACATATCAAATGCATTGTCATTCCAAATATTATTTTGAAATATAAATATAGTATTCCTACCAAGAGATTCAGATGTATTAAAACGTATACTTCATACGTATATTCTGCTATGCCAACTTTACGTAGATAGCGATCTCATGATACGTTATATCTGACGAGGAAAATATTTGGAAGTGAAGAATTTTATACTTACTGTCGATAAATAAATTAATATCGCTGACACCGTATTCATCAGTTCAGCGAAATTGAAATTAAATGTGTATTTCAATACTGGATATACCAAATGAGACAAAATAGATTAAGCTATTTTATTTTGCAAAGTATTGAGGATACTTAACTGGTCTTAATGAAGCTAACGATAGCGTTTCTGTTATTCCTCTTCAATTAATATTACGTAATACGACGCTATATACGGGTGTAGTATATTTAGCTACTAATTGCAGTTTTACATTTCCAACGTTAAAATGCAAATAGAATCCAAAGATAATCAAGAAATTGTGCATTCATGGGAAGCAAAAAACGAAAGTGGAATTGTTCGTCAATGTACATATATAATATGACGCTGAAATTCGTTTCATATGATCAAATTGGTATTATATGTTTCACTGACTGTTGAGAGCCAAGAACATTCGCAAGAATATGCTTAGTAATAATTAGATGTAGCTGATATCGCTTAACAGGTACTAGTCGTAATAACAAAACTGAATATCGTGCTCATTATGCAGGAGGCAATTTTTTGACGCGAAGGGAGAATGCTTTCAAATCGAATGAAGCGCGAAGGAATCTCTGGAATGGATGTGGATACACTTGCTGTTCATTCTCATCCAAGACACATGATGGTTACATCAATATTGTAGTCACATTATACTAATCGTAGAAGGCCTAAAATGAAGTTCACTTCGAGTGCTACCATTATTATTTTACAATTATTAGTCATGAGTTAATGGACGATGTTCATGGATTTATAAATCATAAGAAAAGAAGAAATATACTGCACAAAATTTTTGTAGTACTCTTCAGAATTTTTTCAAAAGCCGTTTAAATAGATTGTACACTACTCTTGCTCGAAAAGATACATTACGATGCATTGTGCGTGCCATATCTTAAAACACTCATACATAAATAATCGATGAGTAAAAATTTAATGGCTGAATCTGAGGAAGCATCGAACGCTGCTCCATACTCTTCTCTTTTCTTTGCCAGAATATGAATGCGCCTGTTAGCATGTAATACCACATTTCATACTGCAAACCGCATTTTTGCGTTAGCTTCGAGCTTCTGATAGTACGAGCAGTAGGAAGTTACGAATGAAAAGAGGAAGTATAGGATTATATGTTAAAATTGTTTCAGGAGAGGAAGATATTTAATTCAAAGTATGTTCGAACTAGTGGTGAAAATTTATTTAAAACGTAGATCAAAGAAAATTCCTTTGAAATTATCTTCTTATGGATAAATTGGGAAACGAGTGTAATTAGATACCGTAGAAGCTGACATACAGTTAACAAGAAGAGCACAATAACTCAGTGAAAGTATTACTAATTATCACATTCGTTATTTGTCGAGAATTTTGAAAATCATAGCAGTAGTTAATACGCGACACGATTGAATCCCCCTTGACTACACAACTTCCGCAACCCTGCAATTCATCCAATTTAATAGTACTTTATGAACAAGCTCTGAACTACATTCTGCTTCACCGCCGAGACGCAGACTGCGAGAAACTAGGACAGGTTAGTGGAACTGGAAGGCATAAGAAGACTGTCTAAGTGTCAAATTTTATTATAGTCCTAACGAATGATTTAGATCCGGGCTATGATAGCTGAAATTCGGGGACGGAGTAACCTTGATATCGGACAGAAGTTATCGTAGAGCAAGCTACGAAATAATAGCTCAGCCTGTAGATATATATGTTTCTGAAAACGAAATTCAATTTATGCATATGTTACATATACATTCGCATATTTCTTCGGTCCGTAATAGTGCACATGGATATTAATTACCTTATATATTTCTTTCTAGATATTTTACCTATTTGCGTGAAAGATCACTACAACGGAATGATAACAGAGTTAACAGAAAGTGTAAAAGTGAGAAAGAGGAACAGATAAAGAAGAATACGTTTTTTGAATGCGCTAACGCATCTTTTGCATTTTCACGCGATGAATACGAATCTGGAAGTGAACTCTCTTTACAAGATCAGGTTTATGAAATAAATAAATAAGAGGAATAAATTTTTGCTATTAGTACGAAAACATCCTAAAGATAGTAATTGCTTCTCCAAAGTTTTTTTCAGTTGCTTTGTATAATGCTAACTTTTTCTGTAAAACGAAATTTGTTTATAAGCAAAGTTAATTTTTTATCAGCGAGATATGCCGCTCTGAAGCTATGCTTTGAAATGATAGTTCTGGGTATTGTTCAATGTAAACTTTGGCATAGATTATGGCAGAGATGTTTTTCATCGTGAACAGAATAATATGGATTAGCTTTGTGAAATATGGTATGAAGATTTGAATGAAATATTGCGGAGTATGTAATTTCGATACGTAAAAATGAACGTAAAGGAGTAGATATATAAATGTGTATTATCCTATATCTTTCATTATAACAACATTTTGCAGTGATATTCAAATCAATTCGAAGGTGATAATTTGAATTGTGCCTAAATTATATACATCAGTGAAATTCTATTTACGAATAGCTTTAGTGGGTGCTACAGTAAGCCGTACGTATATTTCTTTCATTATTAACCTATTTCCGATAATTTGTGAATACTGTAGTTGTCCTACCTTCAGCCGTTTATACATTACACCCTTTCCTACAACCTAAAGCAAGGATCGATTGCTTTCACATTATAATGCATTATTCTTACGCTATCATACAATATTTAAGGAGGACAGTTTCCTTCAGTATATACGAGAGCAAGGAATAAACATGGAACGCCTTTAGTCTTACAAATTTCAAAAACAACCAAAAATCTCGCATAAACGGTCGCCCACGATCACATGTATACAAATTGTGCTACAAGATCTTTGAAAACGACATAAGCTAGAGAAACGGACAATTAACGCCCGAGTCATGCAAGGAAATATAATGGAAAATAATACTGACATGAAGAAACGACCGCGTTGTAGAAATTTGTACAATGAAAATTTGGCCATAGTATTCGAGGCAGGGCGGACGAAGTAAAAATGGTGCATGGTGGATCGGCGTGGAAGAAAATAAACGAAAGCTAATGAAATATTGATAACACCCGGTACGTGCTATGGCCTCAGCTGGACCAGGGATTGCGTTCATTTCGTCGATTCTCCGGTGTATATAAGCGAATGTGCGATATTTTTTTTATAACACCTCCCAATTTTCTTACTCCTGCCTCTGACTCTTTTTCCCTTTGTCTCCACATGATCATAACAGTTACACGTGATGGAAAATCACCAGTAGGAGTTACGAAAATCGACGTGCACACGCATACTCGTGAAAGGATCGAACGTTTCTCGTGTCTTCCTTTGCAAGTATTTTAAAATACGTATGTGCTAACGCTAATGTGGTAAGAAAGCGATGGTGACTGCATGCGGTAAATTTTGAAATAAGAAAAAATGTCTTTGTTGTCGTATTAAGTAGTCAATTTACTTGATGCTTCGAGAATATTTTATAGGAACTAAAATTGGATATAATACTGGAATTAGTATCCTATGAAATATTTAGTTCAGAATGTGTATTTTCAAAAAGAAAGTTGGGCAGATTTGATACAGCGAGTATAGTATATGCATATGTACATAAAATTCTGGACGTTTTATTGATAGTAATAACGGTAGATGATTAAATCACAGAATTGAGAAATGATGCGAAAGTATTAATAATGCACACTGTATCTTTAAGACCTTGTATTAAGTAATTCCTAAGTATTTTAAATTAACTCAGCGTCACGTCAGTAATATACTGCGTATAACTTTTTTGTACGATTTCTGTCATACTGGCGTAAATGTTAGATCACTGACCTCAAAAATTATCACTCCAGATGTTCAGAAGTAAAATTTATTTCAAGCAATATGGATATGTATGAATCAATTATCTATGGTTAGCAGAAATTAAGAATAATGTTCCCTGCAATTCATATTTTTCGCAGCATGTGTAATAAACTATTATTTTGTTAAGATAAGGCAGTGCTTACTGCTAAAGGTAGATAATAGTTTGTCTTGCAAAAAGCGGAAACATATTCTCAGTTATAAATCAAAATACGATTGAATTAGAGCGATATATATATGTTGGAAACAAAATTTGTTGCCCCACGAATAGCGCTAAGTATGATTAAACTTCTTTTAACAATATGTCTACACATATCGAAATAAATAAATCTCCAACTGGCATTAAAGATTATAGTTATTCCTATTACTATTGGCACAAACATAAAGGGTTTAGATTCAAAATGATGAATGCCTCCGCTTAAAAGTGAAATGGAATCGATCCTATAATATTCAGCGAAATCCTGCTAATTCCAGTGAAATGAGAATATACTCTAAATTTAAATAGGTCCTAAGTTCCGATTAAATATAGGGCAATCGTGTACACTATCATATGCAAAAAATGCATATCACTTTTTTGCAGAAATGATAACTATCCTCGTGTAATTGCAGGTTGCGTATAAAACTCTCGAACGAGCCTTTCATCGAGCGAATATCGTATTCGATAGACAACCCTTGCAAACGTTCGTTTAGAACATGCATTCAAACCCGAACAATTACACCCAAAGTAACGGATTCGAAGTATCGTAAAATTAATTGCCCTATGAGTAACTTCTACTAGAAACGAAAGCTTCAAATCTTGAAAGGAGCAATAGATAACGGAGATTGATCCAAGTTTTCCAACAGTTTGTCAACTCTAATTGTCAGAAACTGATGAAAATTAGAAAGTAGGTAATGTTTCGCGATATATCCGAAGGATAATTTTGCGGAGAATGTGTAAATGGCATGTGTGATTGATATAGATGACACGCAGGATGATAAAAATGCATAATTTATATTACTGCTTAAAAATTTGATATAGTTGTTTAATTAATATATATTGTTGACACTAGAACATCCTCACTTTAATGAGTAGCTAAATATGACTTACTGTATTAGTGACAATTAAATCGGTACAATCAGAATAATGGAGGAAACGTAATTATGATCAGGATCGATTGAAAATACTTATTAATATAGAGATTGGACGGTGCCAATTTATATTGGTAGCAATAATAAAGAAATGTGATGGTGGTAATTGAGTTATGCTTCATTTTTTGAATTATCGCTACGCTCAACGTAATATGCTGTATTGCAAGGCTGATCAACATCGACTCTTAACTTTACAGCTCTCTTCAACGAAATCTACCTTCGTCTTCAACGAAATATTAACACGAGCATATATGATTATGCTAGGGATCAGACGAGTCACCAAAGATTTCGCCAACTGACCTGGTCTCTGAACTTTCGAATAACATTCTCACGGTAACGAACGTAAAGCAATGTATACATGGCGGAAAATGTGCGATACTTTGCTAATTTTGATACAAGCAGCTGAATATATTCAATATTGTGAAGATAGAACATCTAAAACTTGACATCTTGTTCCCCTTGGTAGATTCACTGCTAACGTTTTTCTTGTTGACCTTATCATTGATCTATTATGTATGGAGACAAACTCATACCCGCGCAGCCTCGTCATAGGACCTAAACAATTTCAGACATCACAGACTCCTACATAACTTACTCGCGGATGAACGTAGTCGAGGAATCTACAGAACACACAGAAACATTACGAGTGTCCCTAGTGAGACTTAGCAGCCGGTCACGCCGATCCCCTGGCACCTGGGAGAGATAGAAATTAAGGAATCAGTGCATTGTGTCTGACCGAAGGTACTATATGCAATGTCCTATTGCAAGGCCCATACACTAGTCGTGTACGCGATGGCGCCAAGGATGACCATGATCGCAGACACTCTTATTGATACCATGTGTGCCACCGGCCCGCCGACAACCTTAGAACCGATGCATTACGAGAGTGGCAATGGCTGGAATCAGTGTCAGAACTGGTCGTTTAGATGAGTTACGATGCATGGAATAGTCATGTACACTATATAATAGTCGGTACTTAAGAACAATCACGATTATTGCGAAAAAAATTATGTTCGATTAGGTAAATGAGGAGCTTAAGTGGGAAAGAATATTAAATTGATATATTCGCTCCAAGTTAAGTTGCTTACCTATGACCTGATAACGCGCATATAAGACATAGCCTGGTAATCTATCCTACAACAATTTATATCTACTTGCGTCTGAACGCAAGCATTCCTTGTCGCCAAAGATATCTTCTATTTTATAACTTCTTATAACTCGTTACGTCTAAATGCACGCATACCTCGTCTTCCAATGAGGTCTTTCATATTAAGTCTAGAGTAACCTGAAATGATGAAAAGACAATATATTAATTTTCATGTAAACCTGGACGGAAACGGATTAATTGGAGGAAATGAAACAGAAGCCTAGCGTAATGGTTAACCAAATGGAAAGATCAGTACATCAATGGGACAGACACAACGCATGGATGAAATAAAGCCGAATTCAGGATAGCAAACAAACGATGAAAGAATTCGGAAATAAAAGCAAGTATATTCTGAAGGAAAAGGTACATTATCAAATTGCATGTGAGCGGGGAGTGGTGCAAAGGTGGAGTGGACAATGGCTAACGGCTAGTCCGAGGTTTTAGTAAATGATTACCATCCACATCTACCTCACAGCTGCACGACTCATAAATGCACCACTAACGACACATCCAACCTCCTTTTCAAATACGTAGATGTTATCAACAAGAGGTGAAAGCAACAAATGAAGCCTAGTTCAAACCAACGAATTCAGATGAACATATAAAAGAATGTAGATCAGTCCTGGAAGAAAACTGATTAGTCGGGGGAACGATGCGACGTAAAACAACAACGACGAAATATTTGAATCGAAACAAGAAAATAAATCCGGAAAAGGAACTACATTAAAAATAATATAACAATGCCAGCTTGCCTACATCTGACTCTCGGGGAGGACGCCACGGTCACACTGGTGAATACCCGGCAGTGCCAGATCCAGCAAAGAGTCGAATACTGACGTGGTTGCCTTTGTATGACCCCCAATCGGTTTCAGAAGTAGATTGAAGGTTTCGGCAATTTTGCTGATTTGTCTTATAATTACATTTACTCTATAATGGTCGAAAGTTTCTTAACTTCTTCTACCTTTATTAAAAACTTGTGTTTCAGGTAATATGTTATTAATAATATCAGTACGTTATTAACAATAAACTCAATAATTTATGCAAAAATAGTTATATCATTTACAGGATTCCGTAATTAAGAAATTCTCTCGTACGACTTGTGTTAAATTACCCGTATTACCTATCATATGTATGTGGTTCAGTTTGGTGATACTACTTTACCGTTCTACCAATATCAGGCATCGTCCTGATATTGTTTCTGTATAGTTTCATCATCAGAAATATATACAGAATAATCCACTGTGAAGCAAGTTTGTATCATATAATAACCTTTTTATAGAAAGCCAAGAATATTCAAGGAAAATATTCTCCGAGCGTTATATTTAATCCTCGATATCAAGATATAATAATACAGAAGCAAAAATAATTATAATTAGAGACATTAATTATGTCAGGTACCTCACATCTAACTTGTAAGTGAAGCATGAACCTCCTGACGTTCTTACCAATTATTTTAGGAAGAACGCTCATTCTTTTAGAAACTGAGGTCACTAGAGCAATTCAGGCTATGCATTCGTCTTTGTTAAAGTAATATTCAAAAGAATTACTGAATACTTATTACAGATGTAAAAAGAAGTTAATATTTATTGGACAGTGTTACTTAAGGCAGTGTATTCCCCATACGAAATTCATTTAATCAGAGATACGAGTAATATATAATTGAATCCTGCAACATATTTCCTTGCTTTTCATTCCTATTACAAATTCATGCTGTGAGCAATTTGTTCGTAGCAGTAATCCTAATAATTCATATATTCGTTGATTGAGTATTTAATTCTCTGTTTAATAATTTAGTGGAAAATGCTTTTTTCCTTTAATTAGCATATGACATTGATCAGAACCCTTATTATCTTTCTAAAATTGTCATCGTTATTCTTAATTCGATGTAATGGAGTACCAAAGGCCAAGAATTTTCTGTCACGTTATCACATTCTGTTAGTGGTGAATGAATCAATAACAATAAGAAAAATTCTTCATATTACTGCAAAGGATGGTCAAAAGCACATATTAAGTATAATTCTATTTAATTTCTTGTAATCACTTTCTCAAACATATTTTCACTATGATAGTTCAATTACAAATGACATATGCAAAACCTCTCTGGTTCGTTCCCTCTACTTTCATGCATTACATAACATACACAATTCAAACAACACGTCAATTATTACACGCATACTCAGTTATCATAGTAACCTGTATCCATGAGATAAAGGCATCCCATGCACACTTGTCCCACACATTCCTTTCTTACAGACAACACTCCTTTATTATAATTATATATTAAACAACACATATATATACACAATCTGCATTTTCTTTTTCCACATATTCATGCCTTTTGCCTTTAAAATGTATTTGTAACCACTCATCAAAGTTTCATACTAATTATCAATTCTCTTCATAATCCACTCCCTATTCCACTCGATTAATCTTAATTGTCCTACTTACGCGGTAAATATATACTTAAATATATGTTTGCATATACTTCAACATAGCCGAAAGTCCAACTATCATCTTCTTGTTTCATTTCAATCTTATTCCGCGAAGATTTTCAATTTAACAAAGCCTCTGGTCCGAGACACCACTCACACCATCCGATACAGGTCACTCAATATTCTCCTTTAAACAATGTCGTCTCCCCTCATTTTCCTAAAGATTTTAGCCGAAAAACTTCCCATCTATTTCTCTCAAAGGTGCTCTTCCACTATACATTATTATGCACGTTCTCCTATGATTCTTCACAATTCAGCGAGTTCTGATTTTGTATCTAATCCTAGTAATTTGACCCGTCTACCATCGACTTAGCCATCACGTCGAAGTAAGCCACGAGGCGGTGAATCGGGATAGTATCGCGGCACGTTCTTGCCACAGCGAGATCAGCAAGGGCAAAGGAGAAACGTACCGTTAGTAGATAAGCCTAGATTCCTCGAACGTCGAACCTGCTTTCGACTCTGATATGTACAATACAAGACATGTGAGACTATAGATCAGTGCACCGAACCTCGTAATAGAAGGATCAATAATCTGCAGTTTGTTACTTGGATTTCTTTCCTTCGGAGTAGTGAGATGAGAGAGCGTGTATTTTTAATGCCTTTCTTCATCCTCAAAGAGAATTTTCAGTCTTGAATAGCGTTTCCCTGCGATACGAGCACAAAATGGTGAATCAAAGAAAAATTGTCGCGGTACACAGCATTAATAAAACTGGATTCGACTATAGTATTAACAAAAAAGGTGGCATAATTTTAGAAAATTTGTGAATAAGAAGTCGTATATCCAACGAAGCGCAAATTAATGTAAAAATACACGTGATATTAGGATAAGCAGGTACTATGGTATGAAATGTTTTGCGAAGGAGAGAGAAGATATTTCGATAATTAAATTGCTTATATATAGAAGAATTTCTTAAAACAGATTATTGAATCTGCTAAAATCTAATTTTAAAGATGCAGATATAGCTTGGGTATATGTGAGCCATAGTATTAGTGTAAGTGACAGAAGCAGTACAACATTTTAAAAACGCATAAATACCTTTACTAAAACAGGATGTAATTATTGGAAATATCTAGTTTTAAAGATATGAGTGAAAACGGGTTAAAATAAATCTGCATGCTTTACATCTGATAATATAGATCCTATTGCACCATCATTCTTAAATAATGTTACATATATTTCTAAAATGAGTTTTACTGACTTTCTACAGTTGTTCTATTATATTCCCTACCTTACGTAATATTTCTATAGCGCTATACCTATTTTTCATACTTAAGCAATACAGAAAATTATTCTGCACAACATACTCTCACGTGAAAATTGTTGGACAGCATTTGTACACCTGGGGCAGTCTCACAGATCTGTTATTTGTTATTTATTTTTATATTCAGTATCCAGTGAAAATGGAGGCACTGAATAAGACAGCACTTCAAGGAAGCTCGCAAATATTTTTGAGTTTCTTCTTTTCGAAACCAAACTTTTGATTCAAAGATATGTTCCAGAGCAGACATCTAGTTGTATTCGCAGTATTTCGAAAGAAGGAAAGTGTTCTCAGAGTATAAGGGGTTCATTGATAATTCCACCATTGCAACTGATAAGTCTCACCTGTATTCTATTACCTGTTTTTTAAACAATATCATCGGTGTATCTTCCAATTATGAAGTCACAATATGTCTGTCCAAATATCGTCACACAATAAATTGGATTTAATCGATTCACTGGCAGGATCCTCCCCCGGAACTAATAACTTGGTCACAGCAAGTGAAAGTCAATAAGCCGTATCGAGATTTCGATTTCCAGCAATTCACTGTACTGAGAAAGCGGTAAAACTCTAACTTGAACGCAGTTGAATGAAGGATGGTAAACGAATAAGCATCTAGAGGTGTCACCGAGGTCTTATCTGATCGCTACGGCTGATTCCACGTGGAGAGTGAAAACAAAAGTGTCGAATAAAGTTTAGAATATACCGTGCATTTTAACCCATTTTTCGTCTTCGAATGGCGCACGGTTGGAAGGGTTGATTGAAAACCAGTGCTCATGAACGCTGTGAAACTTCGATTGTGTTTCTGTTTTGCAGTTATTGTTTTGTTTCATAGTTAACCATTCAACAGGAGTTCCTCGTGTTTAGAGATTGTTTGCTGCATTAGTAAATTGGTAGAAATGTTTGGCATTTTTCTATCGATCTAACTGTATCTCGCGTTTTTTCATTTTTGTTAGACATTTCAGGATGCGTGTGCTTCAGTAGTGGATTCGTCCAAATCAATTATGTATGATTGTATATATGTTATCAAGTAAATGAATGGGAATAAGTAAGTATGGATAATCCAGCTCTTACCTTCATGATAAATACCCATAACAATCTTGCTGGAAAAAGAATGTTTTTTTGAATAGTTATGAAAACAGGGAATCAAGAATTCGTTTTTATGACGGGTTTAGTAGTTTAATCGTTATGTTTTGTTTTACTTGATACGAATTGAGGATACAAAATTCATATAAAGGAAGTTATATACAAGTGTGTTTGGTTTGGCTTTGAGGTATAGACAGATTTGTATTTCGATAATTCTGTATTCTTAAATTATTTGGTGAATTCTTTTTTAGGCTTCTCCAAGGATAAAAAATGCGAAGCTACTAAGAATAATAGGCCTGTCTGTAAGGTCTTTATAGAAAACATAGTTCTCACGATTTCAATGCAAATATCCATTATTGGAATATTCAATTCCTTATTGTGAGTACTTTCTGAGCGGGTTATTTGGCTAGATAGGACGCATTTTGCGATTCATTAGATATGAAGATGTCACGAGAAGGAAATTGTCCAGAAACTTCCATTTTCGTTCATTATTTGAATTTGATAACCCCCATTGGACGAAAGTGAATATTCTAATATTTTAATATAATATAATCAATATTCCTATATCCTAATACAGTTTTATGCTGTTGGAGATAAAAATGAAAATGAATAAAGATACAAATACCTTATTAGATACAAAGACATAAATTTCTTAAAAATTAGAATTATATACTCCGTAAATTTCGTGATATCGCTCTTAATTAGTAACTTCCTGTGCATTGAATACAGTAGAAACACACATTGAATATCGAAGCTAAATGTAAAGACGGTTTTAGTGACATGAAGTTACTAGGCAATATATTATATTCGAAATTTGCTTCCCTGCGAAATGTGGCTTATAATATTATCCTCCTCTCTTTGTTTATAACGAATACAACGCTTTTTTTATGTCATGAGTAATATTCGGTACAATATGCTTTCTTCAGACTTAATATGTAATTTTTTCACAGCACGTGGTATTTTGTAGCAATATATTAGTAGTGTTATACCAAGCTTGTCTGCAATATGTTGATTGACTGATTATTGTGGTTTATTATAGTCAATTTTCGTTCCTAAGTACCAAACAGATAAACCAGTAGGTGGCAGCCGATTAAATGTAATTCCTGGAGTTGTAGATGAATGTTAGCAAAGATTTAAAGCTGCGACTGGAGTTATAATAATGGCAAATGTAACCCGTGATGAAGGCAATAAAAGTGCTTAATAAAATATGTATCTGAATCTTTCCTCCTCTGGTATTAATAGAATGAAACTAAACTTTCTAAATGGCACACATTTTCATTGAATTAATAATAGAACGTTCCATAATAACAGACGACAGTAATAAAATTTCTCTGAAGACGATGAGAATCCTTTAACTTTAATTAGCAAACAGTTTCATTAGAAAGTTTTTAAACGACTGAGTCCCAAGCAGCGCGATCGCGCTCAACTTTGCTGATGCCTGTACGTCACATAGTACCAACAATCGCTATTGCGACGTTTGAGATCTTTCGACATAAAATTAAACAAGCGCTATCGCGCCGTTTGGACCACATCGCACTCGATTAAAGCAAGCGTTATCTCGCTGTTCTGGGTTTTCGACTGTGTTCTTCCGAAAGCCTCAAGCGCTGCTTGGGACTCAAGCGGTTAATAAATAAGATACTGGAGAAATGGGAATAAATATGATCAAAATAAAATATTAATCATCAAAATGAAATTTTGATATATTTTCTGCCACAGTAATTTTTCTTTAGCGTAACATTAGTTGTGGTAGTTATTTGTGATTCCGTTGAATGGATTCTGAGGCTTGTGAAGAATAAAATCTGTTCCATAAAGAACGAATGAAGCTTTAATTTTTGGCCTACCTGGGAATAACGCATTGTTCCGAATCCTTTGTTTTAATATAATCCAATTGTGTCCTCTGGTAATTAATCTTGGCCCCAGCACCTATTGGCGTAGTTAATTTAAACGCTTTAGAAGAAATACAAATCTTCACTGGATAAATTATACCCATTTCTAATTTTCAAATATAAGCTCTGTTTGCATGCGCTATATCTCTTAAAAATACAAATATTTTTCACTAAAGCTTATTACTGATTCTATGAATCAGGTATCGCAATAATTTTGTTCAAAAGAATAAATAATTCTAGATTCGACGATACAATTAAATAGGAGCGCACACATACGTCATTTTTTAGGGCAATTTAATTTTTCTTTCAACTTTATTTAAAAATTCCATTCTTTTATATATAAAATTGAAGTATGAAATGAAATAGGCCATGACATAAAAATATCATGCATATTAATGTTACTGACAATGTAAGTAATAATTCAGGAGGATTCGTTAATATTTATTATCTCAAATTATATGTTTCCCTTTTCTCTTTTATTTTACACGTATTCATTTTAATTTCTTATTATAAGGTTTCCGGATTACATTTTAATTTCCCGATTAACTATCTAATTATAATATTTGTCAGCGATTAACTGCCCCTTATAAATTCAACTTACTATGATCAAAGCAGATGTCCTTCATACTCATCACTTTATTTATACCGTTACAAACTGTGTGCTAGAAAAGGGATGTAGAATTTTCAGCGAAAGTAGAACATCCGCCCCTTCTCTTCATCTGCTTCATTTACGAATTGCAAGAAATATAGCTCTAATATGCCATATTCTTGAACGTGCTATCATTCCGGTTCGTTAATTATTTAATCGTGATACGGACACATCTCTCCGTTGCTTCGCAACTGTCTGCAGTCGAAACTCTAATATGGCAGCTCACTTTATAACAAACGAGAATGAGAATATTTGAAAAACATGTAACTCGCGTTCCGGTATAAAGTGCTGTCAAAAATCAGCGTTCAAATCCCATTCGAATTTTCACGTTTTATACTCTTCGAGTAAAACTTGAGTATGAAATTAAATTGACAATACTACAAATATAGGTATATACAAATATGAATTATAAATACTTTAGTTTTGCTTCAAACGAGAGTGCAGTCCTAAATAATTTAAGAATAAAATTTTAATCATATATAAATTATTAAGTTAGATATATCGTGAATCTAATAAAGGAAATTTACGTCATAAATGAGGGGAAATATATCGGTAGGTGGATTGGTGTTATTAGTATACTTTATTTGCCATGCATACGGAATCCGACGACTAATAAACGATTCACAGGTGTCTTTTCAGCGTCGGACTTATTATGCAAAACACACGCTGATTTTTCACATAAGAGTCTTCGCCGTGAAGTGTCCTCCAAGCACCTCCTATCCCCGTCAATGAAACATGACTTAGCAAACATTCCGTTATAAGTGAACATGCACTGACTTTCAGTAATTCCCTTACTCCATCGCTTCTCGCGTTAGACCTGCCGTTAGCGAGACTTTAATTGAGGCCTCGCCATGCTTAAGTATGTATCGAGCAAGCACAGGCCGCGGAGAAGTAGTTCGCGAGTATCAGCTGGTATCGATAATATAGTTTGGAAAATATATGGGAGGTTGTCGATTGATCAATTTTCATTTTTATGTTACCACGTTTGTAATAACTTCTCTTGTAATAGAGGCTTAATTATTGTGTTCTTAATTAGGACATTGCTTCCTTTAAATGTTCATTATGTGATCAATACCATAATACTATAGAATTTTCGAATCTTCTCATATTTTTTTTATTTTTCTTCAAAAGCTGTCTAATTTTTCAAGTTTTTATGTCCATATGTCATTTAGAAACCAGTAAATATAGTTCAGGAGTTATTAGACAAATCTTGTTCACAATATTTTATCGTAATCCTAGAAAAACTACACATAAATACAATAAACATATGCAATATTAAGACATCACTGTATGGAATTGAAAATTAACAATTCCAAAGACAATTGCTGGCATATAAGGGTCTGTGACAAATCATTCCAATTATTCACAGACATGAAATAATCATGCTACTCTTATAATAGTGGTGAATAATATAGTAACAATAATTCCTGAGAAAATGCCACTAAATTCGCAACAATTAGTAAGACGGCGTAAACATGCAGCGCTGGTACAGTCAAAATCGTCAAAGCAAGATGGGCATGTGCAGTCTTGGGAATAAGTGTTGCAGTACAAATCTCGGATTAATGGTTCCGCCAAGCTAGGCACGAAATCGTTTGCAGCAGCCGAATGTATTCCACTTACATTTATTTCTTCAAATCAGATTGAGCAATCTTTAAATGCAAATGTCGCTATATTGTAGAATGGAACACGCAGATCGGTAACCACGTTGCACGCGTGTATGTAAAGCTAATCGGGCAAAATATCGTTCCAAATATCAAAATATAATATATTCTTATGGAGTACCGTGAGCTATTACTAGGCATCGGTCCTCGTCGTATTTACGGGTATTGCATTTCTACAATGGAAAAATGACAATCTGTGTTCAGTAAACACAAATAACAGTTCTACCGCGATGACATTACTATACTCCGGCGTCTTAAACATGGTCTCACCGTAATTGTTTTATACACCGTAATCTGAATTTACGGTAAAAAATAATTTTCTTTTAGTGAAACCACCATTTCTCTAATTTTTACAATTTTTAAGCAAGAAACGGCCCATTTTTACTACAGTTAAACAACCTAAGTCCAAATTCAATCCAAGGGTGCGAAAGTATTTACCCCACAAATGTCATTGTACGATTGATTGTTCGAAAACGAATTTAGTATGGATTCAGTTTTGCTCATATAGGCTCACAAAAGTATGAAAACGATATACGTAACATCGCATGGCGTTAACTACATACACTACAGTAGCGAGTCTAACGTGTCATGAGTTTTTGAAGCTAAACACCATAAATATCAATTACACAAGCATTAGGCTGCAATAACATTCTAACGTGCGCGAAATTTGAATGTATTCAAAAATTCTCAAAACTTTACTTTCAATAGAATATGTATGTATATTGCCAATTAAAATTTAATAACATTAGTGCGCATAGCTTCTCGTAAATGAGTCATTGTGTAAGAAGTCAAGGCAGTACTGCGAATGTTAACATCAAATCACGTATGAACACAAAACCTACCAAGGTTCAAATCCAAAACCATTGACATATATTTTATTTGATACTCTATATTCAGTTGATCATAGCTTTGGCCACACGATTGCGTGATATCACATTCAATAGACTTTGAAGTAATTTTTGTATGCCTTTTTTTAAATTCCTTTTTCCTTTTCTCATCCGTGGGTCACTTAACCTGTGGCAGGTTTAGTGATAAATTTCAAATAACGATGCGTGAATTATCGGAATAAAATAATTCCACGCGATAGTTATCGCCCGTTCACCGCTCTAAGAAATTTCATTGAATTTTTAACGGAAAACATTTGGATCGCTATTCTTCCGCCAAGACGCAAACGCCTAGCGCAAAGGGTTGACGCCGTAGTCGGACGATGAAACAAGTTTTACGGTCTAATTCAAATTCCGCCGTGAGTAGATGCCTCGATAGCCACTTACTGGCTCGCCATGCAAATATGTAACGCGTGTTTCAGATTCTCCTGACGACAATGGATAGTATTAGCGCATACTTATTTTCTCCTAGAGAACGCGCGGGTGAATGAAGATAGGCTGCTTCGCGGATTGGATTCGAATTCATTTGGAATTCGTTCGTGACGGAATACCAAGAAATCGCGCAGACAATTCTACTGGCTGGCATACAAGAACTGGCTACCGATTCAATATCGGGGAACCGTCGATTTGATCTCCTTCGCGTTATCGATTACATCCTCTGTCTCTTCCTTGGTATTCTTGGAAATTGTCTTCATTTTCTTCCTCCTATAGTGCAGGGTTAATTGTTATATGAAGGTTTATATAGACAAATAGATTGGGTTTATTGCTGGGTACACGGTTCTCGGTAATTCGCCAGATGCAGTGAAATGTTATATAAATTGTCGTTTTCATTAACTTTGGCCAGTGGATTGTACTTGCTGTTTCAATTGTCACACTAATTATTATTTTTAATTGATTGTTTTAATTGTTCTCACTAAATAACTTGGAATATTGGTTAAATATGTAATTTAATTAGGTTTGGTAAGTGGTTTGAATTATTGCTCAATACCGATGATTTTATTAGTTTCTAGTTTTGAGATCTTTGTAAGACAGTCTGTATTGCTGTTTAGTTTATTGTTTTAATTAATGTTGGTAATTAAATAGAACAGATTTGTTGTCATTGGCTTTCTAGGCTTTGTTATAATGGGTTAGATAGTTTACATGTATTCCATACATTTTTTTAAATATTGTTATACTGTCATATGCACTATAACCTTTCTTACCTAAAAAATTACAGATTCTTGATTAAACCGTTTAATTTTTGGCCAAAATTATTACTAATTATAAGATTTTAAGAAGTTCTACATCTTCAGGTATCTACGGAAATCGCTAGAATGAATACTTTATCACAAGGAAATTCATAAATTGAAAGCTCTCCAATGTTAATTTATTTTTACGCCCCTCTATAATGCTTGAAGATTATACTTCAGGTCCCTGCTTTATGGCATAACAATAAAGTTTAAGCTCGAACGAAGTCTATACATATAATCCCTAAAGGGTGCATTTAAATATAAGAGAATTTGAAAAATACATGAAAATAAATTTCCAAAATAACCATAAAGTACAATATTTGTATTCTGACCCATTCGATGTTTAACGATCATTTACTTCTCGCAGCATTTAGGCAAACGTATAATGCGTACAAAATGGAATTATTTGCTTCTTGAAATGCTAAATTTTCTCTAGAATTGCTATTACTGAAAATAGGTTTTCCAATTTAACGTACGATGCTCCATACGAATTTCATCGGAAAGTCGCATTAAAAAATGGCAACTAGGAAATGTGGGATTGTTAACCGACACCTCGTTGTATTTAATCCGTATTCCGACTGAATCAAGTTCTTTCCGCTTGCATCCAATTATCAAAATTGCATTGTATTTCATGGATTTTTCATTTATCAAAGAGGATAAGACGTTGCAGGATTAAAATATGAATGACTCGCAAAAGAACACTTCGAAATGCATTCATAATAAATGACGAGTGTGTAGTATCTCTGAACTGGATGCAATTGCGTGCATTTTCTGCCTAAAAATCGTCAAGCATTTCCCATCAAAAATACGATTTAAACCATTTCGAACTGTACCCTCAATTGAAATGCTTGCT
The DNA here is from genome assembly GCF_001483705.2 of Eufriesea mexicana. Lineage (NCBI taxonomy): Eukaryota > Metazoa > Arthropoda > Insecta > Hymenoptera > Apidae > Eufriesea > Eufriesea mexicana. Next base: position 809,354 of record NW_016910515.1, read on the forward strand.
AATAAATATGTGTGGCCTTCGATGTGAATTGTATAACTGAACGTAACTGGAGCAAAATTAAATTACAGGTTATTGAAAGGAAAATAGTAAATCAGTTACTACTAGAACCTTTAAATGTCACAAATAAAACAGTTAATAAACGTGAAAGATGATTGTTCTAGTGCTGATATAGTCACTTCATAGATGAAATAAAATGCAGTTTGGGAAAATAAGTCGTAGTATGTGGAATAATGTGAAATAACGTATAGTTAATTGAGAGGTAATTTATACAGTGAGGATTATTGTGAAGTAAAAGAAACTGAATTTATAATGAATATTCCCAAACGAAATACCGCGGAAAAGTGTGTAAAGATATGGAATATTCGAATATAAAATGTGCCACTAGGAAATTGTTATCGCAAGGGAAACATTCAATGTGAGTGAAAGTTAACGAGTAATCTACATAAAAGGAACATGATAAAAGTATTAAAAGTATGATTATCATTATGACAAAATTCACTAATGAGAAGCCAAGGACACTCCACACTCAAATCGAGACAAGTGATCTCGAGTTAATTGAAATCATAGCATATTCATTTATCTTCGGTGATGCCTACAAGGCAATAACTGGAACAGAAATACTTTCACGTCAAATAAGCAAATGAAGCACTCACGATCTTCTACCTTTATTCCGCTATAAATGGCACCATCATGATTCCAAAAATACATATGTGAAAAATTCTAATGAGAATTCTAAGGTGTTTATGGGGATAAAATTAAACGACGCAAAGGGTTAATCCGCATAAGCGAGGCACAAAGTGCAACCACAAGTGAAGAGCGAAGAGCGAAGTGCGAGGAGCATGTTCAGGACCAAGCTCCTTCCACCGCTATTATGGTACCCTTATACATTTTGATCCCGTTGGAAGTTGTGAATTCAGAAGCGGGACACGTCATCGCGGTCTATACAAGCAGTTTTGGCGTTGGTAAGCAGATGCTTGTAACTCGCGACCAGCGGCAGTATGATGTAGTGGACTGTATGCTACCCAAGTATTTATACACAACGCGTACAACAATGCGATCTCTGTTGCTTTATTGCACACCTGTATTATATTATAGCCGGTACTTAACGGTGCCGCGTAATAAAATCGCCGCTAGTCGAACCACCATATATCTCGGTATGGCGGATTGTCAGCTGGCCAAATATTCATACAAACGTGCACGACCATGCGCGCACTAATGCTCCACCACAGACGCGTATTATATTATGGCCGGTATTTAACGGCGCCGCATAATAAAATAGCCGCTTTATATATCTCGCGCGTTTGCGCATCGTTGAGGAAAGGGGGCTGCACTTAAAATGCACCAAAATGGGAACCGACCGCTGCTAAGTCCTATTATCCACCGAAGGAAATTCGGGATTGGCAAATCTGCGTATCCTGAATACCTGACACGCCGACCTTTCATTGATCTCGCGCAACTGCAGAGCGAGCGGAGCGTTATCCTTATGCTAGTGCCTTGAAATGGAGAATGAGGAAGCGTTGGTGGACTTTTCGTTATTTGCATGGCATTCTGTCCACATTGGGGAGTGTTAGATTTGAGTGCGTGGAGTGGTTCAGGTTGTTCGGTGGGCTTGGTGAATGGTATTATATGGTTAAGGAATGGAAAGTTATTAGCTTTTAACCGAATTATTGTCTACATGTGCCTTCTAATTGGAAATTCTGCGTCTTCGTGGGGGTCGAAAGCAGAAAATCTTGCAGATTTTTTAGAATTTGAATACAATTGGTTGCATCTGTATACGGCAAATTTATTGAGATGATGGATCAATTTTATATGTGGAGAGAGTGGCAGTAGAATGGAAAACATTAAAATTTTCAATAGATTATTCTTAATACATTATTAACGGGTTATTTGCAATTTGAAATATCTGCAAATGAGAGGTATATAGATTTTATTGTGCAGTAAAAAGGAAAGAACTCCTAGATTTGTAGAAGTTTGGTAGAATTCTATGTTGCCAACTTTGGCTGCGCTTGATGACTTGGTTAATGGATGACAGATATGCAGAAGATGGAAAATAATTTATTGTTGAAGAATTACCATAAATCTTTGTTAACGTAATTATATTTCCTCCTGTACTAGTTCTTGCAAACATGCTATCGAATAATTAGTTAACATGCTCGACATTCATTTTCAGTTGTTCTCTTCCCACGCATAAAAAGAACAAAGAAAAAATAAGCGAATCGTGAGAAAGAAATTTGAACAGTAACAAAGTGAAATTTTCGGAAATATTTCCTATTTCGACGCGGTCACGGAATGCAAATAACTGCAAATAGAGTCAAGACCTAGAGAAGTCTGAAAAATTTCGAATTATTAAATAAAATTTATATTTTCAATAACTTTCCGCAATGGGAACGCTACGAGATTTTGCACAGTCCCCAGCCAGAAATATTTCAATTCATATCCCGTAGGTGAGAAAGTATGTGGTAGCTCTATGATGTGGAAATTTATTAAAGGAGCGGATGTATAATGGAAGAAAAATATAGTTAAAAACGTTTGCAAATACCACAAAAATTCCTGAAACTATATTTATATATCTAACTGAGTATCGTGAGTAAAATATCAGGCTTTGGATGAAAATATGGCAACGACATCGCGATGAACCATAATTTAGTCATGCAGTGATATTTGCAACAACAATATAGTCTATGGACAGAAAATCAGCAGTCATACCATATAATTCCATGTCCGTGAATTCAAATTGAGTACTATGTGAATGAGGTAGCAACAACTTTGGAAATTGTAATGTTGTAGGTGGTGATATGTAGGAAAGGAGTTTCGAAAAATGCGACATAAGGAGGTTAAAATTTACATTGTCCCACAAGGTTAAGGATTTGTCAATAACATTTCAGAACTCCCTACAAAGACACGGAAATTAAAAATTTCACAGGACCACAACACATATTCCCAAGTCCAAATCACAACGCAGCTATCATTTAACCTGAATCGAACTAAATTAGAATGTAGCGGAAAAGAAAGCAAATGTGTATACACAAACTGGTTTACACCGATCAATCCTTTAAGCACTCTACCAAATCTTCAATTAATTCTATGAGCCTTCTACTAACCCATCGGTTCCGCATGCTGTCCCAAGCGCAACTAATCTCTTTTATGTAGTGGTGTCTGCCGCTTCGCTGACCTCTGATTGTCTCTGCTGCGCACTGCTGCCGTCCGCTGTACTCAGCTGTGGAGGCGGCGCTATTCAGTTGGGTTCCGTCACGAGCAGATCTATTCCGTACTGTTCTGTGTTATTCGGCGCACTGTTGGCAACTCCTGCCCTCTGCTACGATCTGCTACGGTGGCCGTGCGATTGGGAGCACTGCTGCCCTGAGCATTCCTAATATGAGCTTTACGGTACTTTCCGGCGTTCTGTTGCTTTATGTGCAACACTATACTGTGCTGCACTATACCGCGCTCTGCACTGGTGGCGTTGCTACTCGTTACGATGCTGTCCTAGGCAGGGATAATCTGCTGTATTCAGTGATATTCGGGGCAAAACTCTGCACTGTTGTGCTCTGCTGCGCTCAGGCGCGATGCTTTGCGGTGCCGGTGTTGTTCGGCGCGTAGTGGTTATAAGCGGTGCGAATTTGTGCTATTCGGTTCTATTAGGTTATATACTGTGCTCTGCTGATCCCTGCTGTGCGCTATTGCCCTCTGCTGCTCACTCCTGTTCTCTGCTGCGCTCTGCTGCAATCACCTCCGCTCTGCTCTGCTCTGCTCTCCTGTGCTCTGCTATGCAGATCCTATTGGGTGCTGTTCTGGCCAAAGCAGTGCTAATATGTGCTATCCGTTGTTATTCAGTGCTTTACCATGCTCTGCCAACCTCTGCAAAGCTCTACTTCTCTCTGCTGTGCCCTGCTGTGGTCGCGTTGCTATCTGGTGGGGTGCTATCCTAAGCTATGCTAATCTGTACTATTGTATGGTATTTAAAGATGTTCTTGGTTAGATGCTTGGCTAGAGCACGGCACTGCTGCACTCGGCTACGTTTGGCTGCGAACGGCTGCGTTTGGATAAACACGGCTGCACCTGATGTGCTCCGCTGCGGTGCCGTTTACAATTTTTGGTGTTACACGCTGCACTCTGCTGCGCACTGTTGTGGTATGCTGTAGTGGCGGTTCTCTTCCTTGTCGTCCTTCACTAAGCAGTGCTAGTTGGTGCTGTTTTGTGGTATTCGATGTTATCCTGTGCTCTGCTGTGACTTGCTGTGGGAGCATTGCTATTCGGTAGAGAGCTATCCCAGGCAATACAAACCTGTGCTATACCTATTTGGCGGTCTACCGTACTCTGCTATGCTCAGTTGCGATCGGATGTACTCTGTCGTACTGGAGGTGCTATTATGTGCAGTGCAGTCCTAACCAGTGGTAATCTATGCTTTTCGGTGCTATTCGTCTCTCTACTGTTCTCCGCCGCGGTCAGCTGCGCTCTGCCGTGTGCTGCTGTAACGGCGGTGTTATTCGTCGCGGTGCAGTACTAAGTAGCACTAATCTGTGCTATTCGGTGTCATTCGGCGCTTTGCTCTGCTCTGTTGCCCTCTGATGCTACCTGCCGTGCAGAGCTTGGTTGCCTTGCCATTCGGCGACCTACTGCATGGTACTGCTCTTCGCTGCTCTATACTGTGCTCAGCAATGTTGCTGATCCTATTTGGTGCAGTGCTGCCCTTATCGGTGCTAATATTTTCTTTTCCATGCTATTCGGTGCGCTACAGAGCTACGCTGTCGTCTGCTGTGCGCTGATACGTTCTCCTGCGCTTTGGTGCGCTCTGCTGCAGACTCCTTCCTTTATGGCGGTGCCGTCACGTACTTTACTGTCGTATGCAGTCCTAATCTATACTTTACACTATCATTCGGTGCAATTCGACGATCTGCTGTACTCTGCTGCCTTCTGCTGCGCGCAGCTCTGGTAGCGATGAAGTTCGGTTCGGTTCTGTCCTACGCAGAGCTAATCTGTCCTATTTATAGGTGTTCGGCGCTTTAGTGTGCCCTGCTCTGCTTTGCTACTCTCTGATGCGCCCTGCTCTGTTCTGCCTAGATGGTGGTGCCATTCTGTGCGGTTCTGTTCTAAGCAGTACAAATCTGTGCGCTTCGTTGTTATTCGGCGCTTTATCATTTTATGCTTTGCTTTACAGTGCTCTGCCGCGCTCTGTTTCGCTCTGAAGTGCCCGGATTTTGCGGCGGTGCTATTCGGAGCGGTGCCGTCATAAGTTGAGCTAATTTCTACCATTCGGTGGCATTCGCCACTCTACTCTCCTCTGCGATGGTCTGCTCTACTCTGTTGTCCTCTGCTGTTGTGACGGTGCTATTAGGAGACGTACGGACATTAGCTGTGTTAATCTGTTCTATTCGATGATATACAGTGCTCTACTGTGCTCTGTTGCTATCAGCTGGGATCTGCTGTGCTGTGGTGGAGGTGCTATTCGGCACGGCGCTGCCCTAAGCCGTGCTAGTATGTCCTATTCTTTGGTATTCGGCGCCGCACTGTGTTCTGCTGCGCTCTGCCAACCCTCTCTGCTCTCCCTCTCTTGTTCGGCGGGGGTGGCAGAAAAGCTGTGTGCTGCGCTGTCTTAAGCAGTATTAATATGAGCTGCTCGTTGATACTCTGCTTCTCACTGCACCATCCTGCGCTCTGTTGCGCTGTGCTGCGCTGTGCTGCGATCTGCGCTTGCTGCGGTGGCTGTGCTATTACGATGATTGCTGTCGGAAGCAGTGTTAATCTGCAATATTCGGTGGTAATCAGCGCTTTACTTCATTCTACCGTGGTATACCGCTCTGCAACAGTTAACTCTGGTGGAGGAGCTATTCGGTGCGCTTCTGTCCAAAGCTGCGCTAATCGGTCCTTTCGTCGATCAGCTGCGCTCAGGAGCGCTCAGATCCTACCTGCCGCACTCTGCTGTGGTTTACTGCGTTCTGCAGTTGTTGCTGTGCTATTCTGTGCTGTGCAGACCAAATAGGTGTCAGTCTGCGCTATTCAGTGCTGTTCCGCGATCTACAGCGGTTTACTGTGCCCTGCTGCTCACTGATGTGTTCTGCTATGCTCTGCTGTGTTGGTCGCACAATTTGGTTCGGTGGCGCCCTAAGCTATGCTAATCAGCCGCATTCAGTGCTATTCGTCCCTCTACTGCGCTCCGCTGAGCTCTGCCGTTGTGGCGGTGCTATCCTGTGCGGTGCTGTCAGATGCAATGCTAATCTGTGCTATTCGGTGTTATTCGGACCTCAACTGTTACCTTCCGCGCTCCAACGCGCTGTGCTGCTGTCTGCAGTGATGGATGCGCAATTCGGTGCGATCCTGCCTAACCGATTGGACGCTATTCGGCCCTCTTGTGTGATCCGCTGCGCCGTATAGGGTTGAGGGCAATTCTGCTCGGTGCAGTCAGAAGCAGTGCCGGTATGCGCTTTTCTGTGATGTTCGACGTTCTACTTGTCTCTTCCACATTCTGCTGCTCTCTGTTGCGCGCTGCTGTGCTCAGCTGTGTTGTATGCATCATCAGAGGCAGTGCAGCAATAAGCAGAGCTATCCTGCGCTATTCGGCGCTATTCGTCGTTCAGCTGCTCTGTGCTAGGCTCTGCTGCGCTGTGCTCCGTTCAGCATCGACTTGCGCCGAATAGCACAGATTAGCACTGCATAGGAAAGCTTTACAACGCATTGCACGGCCATGATAGTAGATCGCAGTAGGGCGCAGCGGAGAGCTGCAGAGCACATAAGTGCGCAGCAAAACACTGCAGATCGCCGAATAACAACGAATAGCTTAGGTAGACGTTGCTTTGAACAGCACTGCACCAAATATCTCAGTTGCAACAGCAGAGCACATCAGAGCGCAGCAGAGTCCAGAAAAGCACAGCGGAGCGTAGCAGAACGCAGCAGAAAGCAGCTGAGCACAATAAAGCGCTGAATAAATAGCAGTGGCGTCGTTAACCGAGCGAAGACTTCGTCGATCTATGAAATCACTAAGTAAAATATTCTATTTATTTCTGCGCAAAGGCCCGAGGAAAATTTCGGTTTGGTAAATTAAAAAGTGACATTCTCTTTCGCGATTGCTATAAAATCCTGCAACTATAAGTGAAAAATGTAGAACGAACGTCGAACGTAGAGAAGAAAATGAAATAAAATCAATTTTCAATAATTAAGCGTGACTATATTTTTTAAATTAAATGCAAAGATAGTTAAAACGGAAAGAAAAGAAAATTTTTCATGTATATAATTATTTACTTGAAAGTGACACCGTAAAATATCTCAAATAAAATGTATTTTAGGAAAAAATGTCAGATTAAAAGGTTCCTGGGCTTCAACTGCACTATTTATTTTTCATTTGTCCAGTGTAATATATATCGTAAGATTATTTGAAAGTCGACACAGTTTTCTTAAAGGAAAACGTATATTTTCAGAACGAAATTTTCATCTTCGTATTCCGTCTGAGAGATACTATCAAATGAGATGAAGAATTTTTTCGGGGACAGCTTGTAGAAGTTAAATTTATTTTTGGTGAGTGGAATAAACTTGGAATAAGTTTCTTTCCTGTCCAACCGGTGATGAAGCTATTACGGTAGAACCAGCTTCAGCAGCTCCTAACAAGGGGTGGTTGACTTACGGTCATCATCGGTCCAGTGTTGTCGCAAGTTAGAAATACGGATCATCACTCCCGATGCCACATAAGCAATACACTTGGCTAGGCAAAAGACTCTCTAGCACATCAATCAAGTTTCGTTAAATCGCGATAATTATGTTCGCTGTCAGCCGATATATCATTAAATCCCGGAGACTCCCTAATCGCTGTACAGCGTCAGCGTCCCGATTAATTTAGTAAGATGCACGATTTATTACCCTGTACAGATCCGGGATTAACTTCGGATGCGACCCCATAACAGTAATTAACCTTCTCTACGCTAGAACCATTAGCCTGCTACGTGTAAATACGATATCGACATTTCATTAATTGTCGAATAATCATTACCATCGTTAATATTTTAAATACATATTTATACATATTTTTTAAAATATTATTAATGATTAAAGTAATTACTATCATACTGGAGGTGATTATGTCAAGATTGCTGTTAGAGCTTTTCATATATATTTTCCGTTTCCACTAATTGCAGATATAAAATATTTAAGACCGTTGTAATATTTTAGAATCGGTCACCACCACTTGCAATTTCTAATTCAATCTTCATATTCATAAAAATGAAATACAATTATCTAATAACATATTCGAAAATTAGTCTTTATGACTGATTTGCTTGTTCCAATTTTTCTTATTAGTTACAAAAATAAAATAATCGAGATCTCTAGAGGACTTTAATGAAACACCTGGGAATTAGTCATAATAATTTAAATGGTAGTCGCAATGCTGATAATTGGGATTAACTATTAACGTTTTCGATACATATTATGATAAAAATGTGATAATATGAGAGAGCTTCATTCGGTAAACGCGATCGAGAAAAGTTGGATAATTTATATTCCCTGCAAATTATTTCCTAGATATCGGCCAGGCATTCCGGTTCTCTTGAAGAGTAATTGAAATTACAATCGCCTGGAGCACGGGAATCCGAAGCACTTTTAAAACCGAATTTAAGAACGGCTCTTGAGTTCCGGTAGATACAATCTAAACTTTAATTAAAAATGCTTCAAAGCCTACAACTGAATCAAATTTCAAGCCACCTGGTGCCTCGTCTAAGAGTCAGAGAATTTCTCCAATTACGCTCAGCTGTGTTTGAGTATCGTCATTTAATGTTTCCGATTAATGCAACTCCCTTGTAATTTTAGTGGTCTTCCCAGTGGAGAAGATTAAAAAAATTTGGAAAATTTGCAAACTTATATCTGAGTTTCAGTAAGAGGTATTAAATTTCTAACTATTTTGATTTGCGCATACGAATTATTGTGGCGGTACAAACACTTCTGTCATTTTTCTTCTTTTTTTTTATATAAGTATACAAATAATTAAATAATTAAATAATTCGTATGCATGAAGCAAAATATTTACAAATTTAATTTAACTATAACTTGGTCCACATCCACTGGACGATCACCAATCCCAAATCTCATAATTTCTAACGCTGAAGTTTAGGTGTTCAGACCAAGAATAGCACATACTGTACTGAGACTTAGCGATGCTCTTCCTGAAGATCTATCTGTGCTACTCGACCATGACGCACAGAAAAAGTCTACCGAACACTTAAACCCAAGCCTACCTATGGCCCACGTCCACTGATCACTAGTTCCAAGCCTGACCATCTCAAAAGTTCAAGTTTATGTCCTCATACCTACAGTAATGATGTCCGCGTAAATTCAACAATGTCTCACCTGAAACATAACGATGAGAGGTACGTACAAGCTTCCAAACGTGGCGTAGCTCTGACAGTAGGAGTTCTGGAAAACGGTACACATGATCGCGCCGGTCTCGGTAGTATGCTCGCTCCTCATGTCCAACAGGGGAGGCAGACTGATGCCGGCTGCCGTCAACCAACCTAGAATGACGTAGATGATCATTCGTCGCACAACACAAACTCATGTTCAATCTGCTGGTTAGCCGAATACGAAGCACGATGTGTTTCTGATTAAACGAAACGTACATCACTTGCATTGTCCGCTTCGGGATAGTTCTCATTCCTGTGATCTAGTCGTCGCCTGTTTCCTTCCAAGCGGTCACGTCTCCACCGCGAGTTCGCAGGTCAACTCACAGTAAACAAGCTGAAAAAGAAAATAGGTGTTACAAGGTTGCTAGATTAATCTCTGTATTTCGCGTTCGAGGAAAGCCTGTGTTGCAACGTAGCACCTGGTATCGGAAGCTCTGGATTACTTTCGCCTCGCCTTCGTTGATATCATTCATGTTATGGAACAGACCTATTATTTTCTTCTTCGGATCGAAAGAAACTTCTTTTCGTATACTCCTTTATTTCCTGTTTTCAGAGATGTATGATTTACTTATCATGTAATAAAAGTTTGATATATTAAATTAAATTAAATGTAAAATATAGCACAATTGATAGCGTCGAGTTAAATAGTGATCGATACAATTATAATTTTTCTCCAATCAAGCACGACTAAGGTAAAGGGAAAACTTAGAGTAGAGAGGAGGCGACTGAAACGAGTAACGAATTTAGATGGAAATAAAGATTGGTAACTTTTTTGGCCCAAGAATGGGAATAATAGCTCTTCGACTTTTACTCGAGTTTCTTTAAAATTAATTTCTTAGAAGGTTCAAAGAGAAAGCAGCCAAAGCGATAGCTTATAATAAGTGGAATTTTTCTTGCTCGCGAGAGAAAAAATGTTACGATCTACTTTGAATGATGTACAAGGTGGCTTTTGCGAAGCATATATAAAATATAAAACAAAAGCAATTTCTTATCATTTGGAAATATAATTGATAGGTTGTCACAGTGAACTTGTGAAAGCATCCCTCGAATGACCCCAATTTTCTACTCGCAGCAACAGGAAATAAGAATGATCGAAAATGAACGAGTTATAAATTTTTCAAACCCTTCAGATTTTCAATGTCCATCCCGCATAAGAGAAATATGAATTTTGAAAATGTGATACAATTTTGAAGACATACGGTGATATGGAGAACTAATGGAATGTTACTCGAATACTCCGCATGTCACAAGAGGAGTAATCAAGAAATTAACGAGTGACGGTGTACTACACTGACGTGTTTTTAGAAGAAATATAAGCTGAAATTTTTCAGTTAGTTAAGAGCTTTACATTCACGGTATTAATATATTCGAAATTGCCACTAAGAATTCATAGTACCCTTGGTGTCCCACTTTCGAGCATTCTTTTTACGACACTGGAAGTCTAGAATGCGGTTATATCGTGAATGAAATA